>NW_027478598.1:769790-903940 GCF_051014685.1 Ptiloglossa arizonensis | reverse complement strand
AACGTATAAAGAATAACGTATAACGTATATCGTAAAACGTACAACTTATAACGTATAACGTACAACGTATAACGTATAACGCATACCGAATAACGTATAACGTGTAACGAAGAACGCATAACGCATAACGTATAACGTATAACGTATAACGTATAACGTATAACGTATAACGTATAACGTATAACGTATAACGTATAACGTATAACGTATAACGTATGACGTATACGTATAACGTATAACTATAACGTATAACGTATAACGTATAACGTATAACGTATAACGTATAACGTATAATGTATAACGTATAACGTATAACGTATAACGTACAAAGTATAACGTATCACGTATAACGTATTACGAATAACGTATAACGTATAACGTATAACGTATAACGTATAACGTATAACGTATGACGTATAACGTATAACGTATAACGTATAACATATAACGTATAACCTATGACGTATAACGTATAACGTAACACCTATAACGTATAAAGTATAACGTATACGTGTAACGTATAACGTATAACGTATAACGTATAACGTATATCGTATAACGTATAACGTATAACGAATAACGTAAAACGTATAACGTATAACGTATAACGTATAATGTATAACGTGTAACGAAGAACGTATAAAGAATAACGTATAACGTATATCGTATAACGTACAACTTATAACGTATAACGTACAACGTATAACGTATAACGTATAACGTATAACGTATAACGTATAACGTATAACGTATAACGTATAACGTATAACGTATAACGATAACGTATAACGTATAACGTATAACGTATAACGTATAACGATAACGTATAACGTACAACGTATAACGTATAACGTATAACGAATAACGTAAAACGTACGACGCATTACATACTACGTATAACGTATAACGTTCAACGTATAACCTATGACGTATAACGTATAACGTATAACGTATAACGTATAACGTACAAAGTATAACGTATCACGTATAACGTATTACGAATAACGTATAACGTATAACGTATAACGTATAACGTATAACGTATAACGTATAACGTATAACGTATGACGTATAACGTATAACGTATAAAGTATAACATATAACGTATAACCTATGACGTATAACGTATAACGTATAACGTATAACGTATAACGTATAACGTATAACGTATAACGCATAACATGTAATGTATAACGTATAACATGTAATGCATAACGTATAACGTATAATGTATAACGTATAACGTATAACGTATAACGTACAAAGTATAACGTATCACGTATAACGTATTACGAATAACGTATAACGTATAACGTATAACGTATAACGTATAACGTATAACGTATAACGTATGACGTATAACGTATAACGTATAACGTATAACATATAACGTATAACCTATGACGTATAACGTATAACGTATAACGTATAACGTATAACTTATAACGTATAACCTATGACGTATAACGTATAACGTATAACGTATAATGTATAACGTATAACGTATAACGTATAACGTACAAAGTATAACGTATCACGTATAACGTATTACGAATAACGTATAACGTATAACGTATAACGTATAACGTATAACGTATAACGTATGACGTATAACGTATAACGTATAACGTATAACGTATGACGTATAACGTATAACGTATAACGTATAACATATAACGTATAACCTATGACGTATAACGTATAACGTATAACGTATAATGTATAACGTATAACGTATAACGTATAACGTACAAAGTATAACGTATAACGTATAACGAATAACGTAAAACGTATAACGTATAACGTATAACGTATAATGTATAACGTGTAACGAAGAACGTATAAAGAATAACGTATAACGTATATCGTATAACGTACAACTTATAACGTATAACGTACAACGTATAACGTATAACGTATAACGTATAACGTATAACGTATAACGTATAACGTATAACGTATAACGTATAACGTATAACGTATAATGTATAACGTATAACGTATAACGTATAACCTACAAAGTATAACGTATTACGTATAACGTATTACGAATAACGTATAACGTATAACGTATAACGTATAACGTATAACGTATAACGTATAACGTATAACGTATAACGTATAACGTATAACGTATAATGTATAACGTATAACGTATAACGTATAACGTACAAAGTATAACGTATCACGTATAACGTATTACGAATAACGTATAACGTATAACGTAACCCCTATAACGTATAAAGTATAACGTATAACGTATAACGTATAACGAATAACGTAAAACGTATAACGTATAACGTATAACGTATAACGTATAACGTATAACGTATAACGTATAACATGTAATGTATAACGCATAACGTATAATGTATAGCGTATGACGTATAACGTATAACGTATAACGTACAACGTATAACGTATCACGTATAATGTATTACGAATAACGTATAACGTATAACGTATAACGTAACACCTATAACGTATAAAGTATAACGTATAACGTATAACGTATAACGTATAACGTATAATGTATATCGTATAACGAATAACGTAAAACGTATAACGTATAACGTATAACGTATAACGTATAACGTGTAACGAAGAACGTATAAAGAATAACGTATAACGTATATCGTAGAACGTACGACTTATAACGTATAACGTACAACGTATAACGTATAACGTATAACGTATAACGTATAACGTATAACGTATAACTTATAACGGATAACGTATAACGTATAACGTATAAAGTATAACGTATAACGTATAACGTATAACGTATAACGTATAACGTATAACGTATAACGTATAACGTATAACGTATAACGTATAACGTATAACGTATAACGTATAACGTATAACGTATTACGTATAACGTATAACGTATAACGTATAGCGTATAACGTATAACGTATAACGTATAACGTATAACGTATAACGTATAACGTATAACGTATAACGTATAACGTATAACGTATAACGTATAACGTATAAAGTATAACGTATAACGTATAACGTATAACGTATAACGTATAACGTATAACGTATATCGTATAACGTATAACGTATAACGAATAACGTAAAACGTATAACGTATAACGTATAACGTATAACGTATAACGTGTAACGAAGAACGTATAAAGAATAACGTATAACGTATATCGTATAACGTACAACTTATAACGTATAACGTACAACGTATAACGTATAACGAATAACGTATAACGTATAACGTATAACGTATAAAGTATAACGCATAACGTATAACGTATAACGTATAACGTATAACGTATAACGTATAGCGTATAACGTATAACGTATAACGCATAACGTATAACGTATAACGTATAACGTATAACGTATAACATATAACGTATAACGTATATCGTATAACGTAAAACTTATAACGTATACCGTACAACGTATAACGTATAACGTATAACGTATAACGTATAACGTATAACGTATAACGTATATCGTATAACGTATAACGTATAACGTATAACGTATAAAGTATAACGTATAACGTATAACGTATAACGTATAACGTATAACGTATAACGTATCACGTATAACGTATTACGAATAACGTATAACGTAACACCTATAACGTATAAAGTATAACGTATAACGTATAACGTATAACGTGTAACGTATAACGTATAACGTATATCGTATAACGTATAACGCATAACGAATAACGTAAAACGTATAACGTATAACGTATAACGTATAACGTGTAACGAAGAACGTATAAAGAATAACGTATAACGTATATCGTATAACGTACAACATATAACGTATAACGTAGAACGTATAACGTATAACGTATAACGTATAACGTGTAACGTATAACGCATAACGTATAACGTGTAACGAAGTACGTATACCGAAAAACGTATAACGTATATCGTATAACGTACAACTTATAACGTACAACGTATAACGTATAACGTATAACGTATAACGTATAACGTATAACGTATAACGTATAACGTATAACGTATAACGTATAACGTATAACGTATAACGTATAACGTATAACGTATAACGTATAACGTATAACGTATAACGTATAACGTATAACGTATAACGTATAACGTATAACGTATAACGTATAACGTATAACGTATAAAGTATAGCGTATAACGTATAACGTATAACGTATAACGTATAACGCATAACGTATAACGTATAACGTATAACCTATGACGTATAACGTATAACGTATAACGTATAACGTATAACGTATAATGTATAACGTATAACGTATAACCTTTGACGTATAACGTGTAACGTATAACGTATAACGTATAACGTATAACGTATAACGTATAACGTATAACGTATAACGTATAACGTATAACGTATAACGAATAACGTAAAACGTACGACGCATTACATACCACGTATAACGTATAACGTTCAACGTATAACGTATAACGTATAACGTATAACGTATAAAGTATAACGTATAACGTATAACGTATAAGGTATAACGCATACCGAATAACGTATAACGTGTAACGAAGAACGCATAACGCATAACGTATAACGTATATCCTATAACCTATGACGTGTAACGTATAACGTATAACGTATAACGTATAACGTATAACGTATAACGTATAACCTATGACGTATAACGTGTAACGTATAACGTATAACGTATAACGTATAACGTATAACGTATAACGTATAACGTATAACGTATAACGTATAACGTATAACGTATAACGTATAACGTATAACGTATAACGTATAACGTATAAAGTATAACGTATAACGTATAACGTATAACGTATAACGCATACCGAATAACGGATAACGTGTAACGAAGAACGCATAACGCATAACGTATAACGTATATCGTATAACGTATAATGTATAACGTATAAAGCATAACGTATAACGCATGACCTATGACGTATAACGTATAACGTATAACGTATAACTAATAACGTATAACGTATAAAGAATATCGTAGAACGTATAACGCATAACGTATAACGTATAACGTATAACGTATAACGTATAACGTATAACGTATAACGTATAACGTATAACGTATAACGTATAACGTATAACGTATAACGTATAACGTATAACGTATAACGTATAACGTATAACGTATAACGTATAACGTATAACGTATAACGTATAACGTATAAAGTATAACGTATAACGTATATCGTAGAACGTATAACGCATAACGTATAACGTATAACGTATAACGTATAACGTATAACGTATACCGTATAACGTATAACGTATAACGTATAACGTATAACGTATAACGTATAACGTATAACGTATAACGTATAACGTATAACGCATGACCTATGACGTATAACGTATAACGTATAACGTATAACTAATAACGTATAACGTATAAAGAATATCGTAGAACGTATAACGCATAACGTATAACGTATAACGTATAACGTATAACGTATAACGTATACCGTATAACGTATAACGTATAACGTATAACGTATAACGTATAACGTATAACGTATAACGTATAACGTATAACTTATAACGTATAACGTATAACGTATAACGTATAAAGTATAACGTATAACGTATATCGTAGAACGTATAACGCATAACGTATAACGTATAACGTATAACGTATAACGTATAACGTATACCGTATAACGTATAACGTATAACGTATAACGTATAACGTATAACGTATAACGTATAACGTATAACGTATAACGTATAACGTATAACGTATAACGTATAAAGTATAACGTATAACGTATAACGTATAACGTATAACGCATAACGTATAACGTATAACGTATAACCTATGACGTATAACGTATAACGTATAACGTATAACGTATAACGTATAATGTATAACGTATAACGTATAACCTTTGACGTATAACGTGTAACGTATAACGTATAACGTATAACGTATAACGTATAACGTATAACGTATAACGTATAACGTATAACGTATAACGTATAACGTATAACGAATAACGTAAAACGTACGACGCATTACATACCACGTATAACGTATAACGTTCAACGTATAACGTATAACGTATAACGTATAACGTATAAAGTATAACGTATAACGTATAACGTATAAGGTATAACGCATACCGAATAACGTATAACGTGTAACGAAGAACGCATAACGCATAACGTATAACGTATATCCTATAACCTATGACGTGTAACGTATAACGTATAACGTATAACGTATAACGTATAACGTATAACCTATAACGTATAACGTATTACGTATAACGTATAACGTATAACGTATAACGTATAACGTATAACGTATAACGTATAACGTATAACGCATAACGTATAACGCATAACGTATAACGTATAACGTATAACCTATGACGTATAACGTATAACGTATAACGTATAACGTATAACGTATAACGTATAACGTATAACGTATAACCTATGACGTATAACGTATAACGTATAACGTATAACGTATAACGTATAACGTATAACGTATAACGAATAACGTATAACGTATAACGTATAACGTATAACGTATAACGTATAACGTATGACGTATAACGTATAAAGTATAACGTATAACGTATTACGTATAACGTATAACGCATACCGAATAACGTATAACGTGTAACGAAGAACGCATAACTCATAACGTATAACGTATATCGTATAACGTATAATGTATAACGTATAACGCATAACGTATAACGTATAACGTATAAAGTATAACGTATAACGTATAACGTATAAGGTATAACGCATACCGAATAACGTATAACGTGTAACGAAGAACGCATAACGCATAACGTATAACGTATATCCTATAACCTATGACGTGTAACGTATAACGTATAACGTATAACGTATAACGTATAACCTATAACGTATAACGTATAACGTATAACGTATAACGTATAACGTATAACGTATAACGTATAACGTATAACGTATAACGTATAACGCATAACGTATAACGCATAACGTATAACGTATAACGTATAACCTATGACGTATAACGTATAACGTATAACGTATAACGTATAACGTATAACGTATAACGTATAACGTATAACCTATGACGTATAACGTGTAACGTATAACGTATAACGTATAACGTATAACGTATAACGTATAACGTATGACGTATAACGTATAAAGTATAACGTATAACGTATTACGTATAACGTATAACGCATACCGAATAACGTATAACGTGTAACGAAGAACGCATAACTCATAACGTATAACGTATATCGTATAACGTATAATGTATAACGTATAACGCATAACGTATAACGTATAACCTATGACGTATAACGTATAACGTATAACGTATAACTAATAACGTATAACGTATAAAGAATATCGTAGAACGTATAACGCATAACGTATAACGTATAACGTATAACGTATAACGTATAACCTATGACGTATAACGTATAACGTATAACGTATAACGTATAACCTATGACGTATAACGTATAACGTATAACGTATAACGTATAACGTATAACGTATAACGTATAACGTATAACGTATAACGTATAACGTATAACGTATAACGTATAAAGTATAACGTATAACGTATAACGTATAACGTATAACGCATACCGAATAACGGATAACGTGTAACGAAGAACGCATAACGCATAACGTATAACGTATATCGTATAACGTATAATGTATAACGTATAAAGCATAACGTATAACGCATGACCTATGACGTATAACGTATAACGTATAACGTATAACTAATAACGTATAACGTATAAAGAATATCGTAGAACGTATAACGCATAACGTATAACGTATAACGTATAACGTATAACGTATAACGTATAACGTATAACGTATAACGTATAACGTATAACGTATAACGTATAACGTATAACGTATAACGTATAACGTATAACGTATAACGTATAACGTATAACGTATAACGTATAACGTATAACGTATAACGTATAAAGTATAACGTATAACGTATATCGTAGAACGTATAACGCATAACGTATAACGTATAACGTATAACGTATAACGTATAACGTATACCGTATAACGTATAACGTATAACGTATAACGTATAACGTATAACGTATAACGTATAACGTATAACGTATAACGTATAACGCATGACCTATGACGTATAACGTATAACGTATAACGTATAACTAATAACGTATAACGTATAAAGAATATCGTAGAACGTATAACGCATAACGTATAACGTATAACGTATAACGTATAACGTATAACGTATACCGTATAACGTATAACGTATAACGTATAACGTATAACGTATAACGTATAACGTATAACGTATAACGTATAACTTATAACGTATAACGTATAACGTATAACGTATAAAGTATAACGTATAACGTATATCGTAGAACGTATAACGCATAACGTATAACGTATAACGTATAACGTATAACGTATAACGTATACCGTATAACGTATAACGTATAACGTATAACGTATAACGTATAACGTATAACGTATAACGTATAACGTATAACGTATAACGTATAACGTATAAAGTATAACGTATAACGTATAACGTATAACGTATAACGCATAACGTATAACGTATAACGTATAACCTATGACGTATAACGTATAACGTATAACGTATAACGTATAACGTATAATGTATAACGTATAACGTATAACCTTTGACGTATAACGTGTAACGTATAACGTATAACGTATAACGTATAACGTATAACGTATAACGTATAACGTATAACGTATAACGTATAACGTATAACGTATAACGAATAACGTAAAACGTACGACGCATTACATACCACGTATAACGTATAACGTTCAACGTATAACGTATAACGTATAACGTATAACGTATAAAGTATAACGTATAACGTATAACGTATAAGGTATAACGCATACCGAATAACGTATAACGTGTAACGAAGAACGCATAACGCATAACGTATAACGTATATCCTATAACCTATGACGTGTAACGTATAACGTATAACGTATAACGTATAACGTATAACGTATAACCTATAACGTATAACGTATTACGTATAACGTATAACGTATAACGTATAACGTATAACGTATAACGTATAACGTATAACGTATAACGCATAACGTATAACGCATAACGTATAACGTATAACGTATAACCTATGACGTATAACGTATAACGTATAACGTATAACGTATAACGTATAACGTATAACGTATAACGTATAACCTATGACGTATAACGTATAACGTATAACGTATAACGTATAACGTATAACGTATAACGTATAACGAATAACGTATAACGTATAACGTATAACGTATAACGTATAACGTATAACGTATGACGTATAACGTATAAAGTATAACGTATAACGTATTACGTATAACGTATAACGCATACCGAATAACGTATAACGTGTAACGAAGAACGCATAACTCATAACGTATAACGTATATCGTATAACGTATAATGTATAACGTATAACGCATAACGTATAACGTATAACGTATAAAGTATAACGTATAACGTATAACGTATAAGGTATAACGCATACCGAATAACGTATAACGTGTAACGAAGAACGCATAACGCATAACGTATAACGTATATCCTATAACCTATGACGTGTAACGTATAACGTATAACGTATAACGTATAACGTATAACCTATAACGTATAACGTATAACGTATAACGTATAACGTATAACGTATAACGTATAACGTATAACGTATAACGTATAACGTATAACGCATAACGTATAACGCATAACGTATAACGTATAACGTATAACCTATGACGTATAACGTATAACGTATAACGTATAACGTATAACGTATAACGTATAACGTATAACGTATAACCTATGACGTATAACGTGTAACGTATAACGTATAACGTATAACGTATAACGTATAACGTATAACGTATGACGTATAACGTATAAAGTATAACGTATAACGTATTACGTATAACGTATAACGCATACCGAATAACGTATAACGTGTAACGAAGAACGCATAACTCATAACGTATAACGTATATCGTATAACGTATAATGTATAACGTATAACGCATAACGTATAACGTATAACGTATATCGTATAACGTATAATGTATAACGTATAACGCATAACGTATAACGTATAACCTATGACGTATAACGTATAACGTATAACGTATAACTAATAACGTATAACGTACAACGTATAACGTAGAACGTATTACGTATAACGTATAACGTATAACGTATAACGTATAACGTATAACGTATAACGTATAACGTATAACGCATACCGAATAACGTATAACGTGTAACGAAGAACGCATAACGCATAACGTATAACGTATATCGTATAACGTATAACGTTCAACGTATAACCTATGACGTATAACGTATAACGTATAACGTATAACGTATAACGTATAACGTATAACCTATAACGTATAACGTATAACGTATAACGTATAACGTATAACGTATAACGTATAACGTATAACGTATAACGTATAACGTATAACCTATGACGTATAACGTGTAACGTATAACGTATAACGTATAACGTATAACGCATAACGTATAACGTATAACGTATAAAGTATAACGTATAACGTATAACGTATAACGTATAACGTATAACGCATACCGAATAACCTATGACGTATAACGTGTAACGTATAACGTATAACGTATAACGTATGACGTATAACGTATAAAGTATAACGTATAACGTATTACGTATAACGTATAACGCATACCGAATAACGTATAACGTGTAACGAAGAACGCATAACTCATAACGTATAACGTATATCGTATAACGTATAATGTATAACGTATAACGCATAACGTATAACGTATAACCTATGACGTATAACGTATAACGTATAACGTATAACTAATAACGTATAACGTATAAAGAATATCGTAGAACGTATAACGCATAACGTATAACGTATAACGTATAACGTATAACGTACAACGTATAACGTAGAACGTATAACGTAGAACGTATTACGTATAACGTATAACGTATAACGTATAACGTATAACGTATAACGTATAACGTATAACGTATAACGTATAACGTATAACGTATAACGCATACCGAATAACGTATAACGTGTAACGAAGAACGCATAACGCATAACGTATAACGTATATCGTATAACGTATAACGTTCAACGTATAACCTATGACGTATAACGTATAACGTATAACGTATAACGTATAACGTATACCGTATAACGTATAACGTATAACGTATAACGTATAACGTATAACGTATAACGTATAACGTATAACGTATAACGTATAACGTATAACGTATAAAGTATAACGTATAACGTATAACGTATAACTTATAACGCATAACGTATAACGTATAACGTATAACCTATGACGTATAACGTATAACGTATAACGTATAACGTATAACGTATAATGTATAACGTATAACGTATAACCTTTGACGTATAACGTGTAACGTATAACGTATAACGTATAACGTATAACGTATAACGTATAACGTATAACGTATAACGTATAACGTATAACGTATAACGTATAACGAATAACGTAAAACGTACGACGCATTACATACCACGTATAACGTATAACGTTCAACGTATAACGTATAACGTATAACGTATAACGTATAAAGTATAACGTATAACGTATAACGTATAAGGTATAACGCATACCGAATAACGTATAACGTGTAACGAAGAACGCATAACGCATAACGTATAACGTATATCCTATAACCTATGACGTGTAACGTATAACGTATAACGTATAACGTATAACGTATAACGTACAACGTATAACGTAGAACGTATTACGTATAACGTATAACGTATAACGTATAACGTATAACGTATAACGTATAACGTATAACGTATAACGCATACCGAATAACGTATAACGTGTAACGAAGAACGCATAACGCATAACGTATAACGTATATCGTATAACGTATAACGTTCAACGTATAACCTATGACGTATAACGTATAACGTATAACGTATAACGTATAACGTATAACGTATAACCTATAACGTATAACGTATAACGTATAACGTATAACGTATAACGTATAACGTATAACGTATAACGTATAACGTATAACGTATAACCTATGACGTATAACGTGTAACGTATAACGTATAACGTATAACGTATAACGCATAACGTATAACGTATAACGTATAAAGTATAACGTATAACGTATAACGTATAACGTATAACGTATAACGCATACCGAATAACCTATGACGTATAACGTGTAACGTATAACGTATAACGTATAACGTATGACGTATAACGTATAAAGTATAACGTATAACGTATTACGTATAACGTATAACGCATACCGAATAACGTATAACGTGTAACGAAGAACGCATAACTCATAACGTATAACGTATATCGTATAACGTATAATGTATAACGTATAACGCATAACGTATAACGTATAACCTATGACGTATAACGTATAACGTATAACGTATAACTAATAACGTATAACGTATAAAGAATATCGTAGAACGTATAACGCATAACGTATAACGTATAACGTATAACGTATAACGTACAACGTATAACGTAGAACGTATAACGTAGAACGTATTACGTATAACGTATAACGTATAACGTATAACGTATAACGTATAACGTATAACGTATAACGTATAACGTATAACGTATAACGTATAACGCATACCGAATAACGTATAACGTGTAACGAAGAACGCATAACGCATAACGTATAACGTATATCGTATAACGTATAACGTTCAACGTATAACCTATGACGTATAACGTATAACGTATAACGTATAACGTATAACGTATACCGTATAACGTATAACGTATAACGTATAACGTATAACGTATAACGTATAACGTATAACGTATAACGTATAACGTATAACGTATAACGTATAAAGTATAACGTATAACGTATAACGTATAACGTATAACGTATAACGTATAACGTATGACGTATAACGTATAAAGTATAACGTATAACGTATTACGTATAACGTATAACGCATACCGAATAACGTATAACGTGTAACGAAGAACGCATAACTCATAACGTATAACGTATATCGTATAACGTATAATGTATAACGTATAACGCATAACGTATAACGTATAACGTATAACCTATGACGTATAACGTATAACGTATAACGTATAACGTATAACGTATAACGTATAACGTATAACGTATAACCTATGACGTATAACGTGTAACGTATAACGTATAACGTATAACGTATAACGTATAACGTATAACGTATGACGTATAAAGTATAACGTATAACGTATAACGTATAACGTATAACGTATAACGTATGACGTATAACGTATAACGTGTAACGAAGAACGCATAACGCATAACGTATAACGTATATCGTATAACGTATAACGTATAACGTATAACGTATAACGTATAACGTATAACGTATAACGTATAACGTATAACGCATAACGTATAACGCATAACGTATAACGTATAACGTATAACCTATGACGTATAACGTATAACGTATAACGTATAACGTATAACGTATAACGTATAACGTATAACGTATAACCTATGACGTATAACGTGTAACGTATAACGTATAACGTATAACGTATAACGTATAACGTATAACGTATGACGTATAACGTATAAAGTATAACGTATAACGTATTACGTATAACGTATAACGCATACCGAATAACGTATAACGTGTAACGAAGAACGCATAACTCATAACGTATAACGTATATCGTATAACGTATAATGTATAACGTATAACGCATAACGTATAACGTATAACCTATGACGTATAACGTATAACGTATAACGTATAACTAATAACGTATAACGTATAAAGAATATCGTAGAACGTATAACGCATAACGTATAACGTATAACGTATAACGTATAACGTACAACGTATAACGTAGAACGTATTACGTATAACGTATAACGTATAACGTATAACGTATAACGTATAACGTATAACGTATAACGTATAACGCATACCGAATAACGTATAACGTGTAACGAAGAACGCATAACGCATAACGTATAACGTATATCGTATAACGTATAACGTTCAACGTATAACCTATGACGTATAACGTATAACGTATAACGTATAACGTATAACGTATAACGTATAACGTATAACCTATAACGTATAACGTATAACGTATAACGTATAACGTATAACGTATAACGTATAACGTATAACGTATAACGTATAACGTATAACCTATGACGTATAACGTGTAACGTATAACGTATAACGTATAACGTATAACGCATAACGTATAACGTATAACGTATAAAGTATAACGTATAACGTATAACGTATAACGTATAACGTATAACGCATACCGAATAACCTATGACGTATAACGTGTAACGTATAACGTATAACGTATAACGTATAACGCATAACGTATAACGTATAACGTATAAAGTATAACGTATAACGTATAACGTATAACGTATAACGTATAACGCATACCGAATAACGTATAACGTGTAACGAAGAACGCATAACGCATAACGTATAACGTATATCGTATAACGTATAATGTATAACGTATAACGCATAACGTATAACGTATAACCTATGACGTATAACGTATAACGTATAACGTATAACTAATAACGTATAACGTATAACGAATATCGTAGAACGTATAACGCATAACGTATAACGTATAACGTATAACGTATATCGTATAACGTATAACGTATAACGAATAACGTAAAACGTATAACGTATAACGTATAACGTATAACGTGTAACGTAGAACGTATAAAGAATAACGTATAACGTATATCGTATACCGTACAACTTATAACGTATAACGTACAACGTATAGCGTATAACGTATAACGTATAACGTATAACGTATAACGTATAACGTATAACGTATAACGTATAACGTATAGCGTATAACGTATAACGTATAACGTATAACGTATAACGTATAACGTATCACGTATAACGTATAACGTATAACGTATAACGTATAACGTATAACGTATAACGTATAACGTATAACGTATAACGCACAACATGTAATGTATAACGTATAACATGTAATGTATAACGTATAACGTATAATGTATAACGTATAACGTATAACGTATAACGTACAAAGTATAACGTATCACGTATAACGTATAACGTATAACATATAACGTATAACCTATGACGTATAACGTATAACGTAACACCTATAACGTATAAAGTATAACGTATAACGTCTAACGTATAACGTATAACGTATAACGTATAACGTATAACGTATAACGTATATCGTATAACGTATAACGTATAACGAATAACGTAAAACGTATAACGTATAACGTATAACGTATAACGTATAACGTATAACGTATAACGTATAAAGTATAACGTATAACGTATAACGTATAACGTATAGCGTATAACGTATAACGTATAACGTATAACGTGTAACGTATAACGTATCACGTATAACGTATAACGTATAACGTATAACGTATAACGTATAACGTATAACGTATAACGTATAACGCACAACATGTAATGTATAACGTATAACATGTAATGTATAACGTATAACGTATAATGTATAACGTATAACGTATAACGTATAACGTATAACGTATAACGTATAACGTATAACGTATAACGTATAACGTATAACGTATAACGTATAACGTATAACGTATAACGTATAACGAATAACGTAAAACGTACGACGCATTACATACTACGTATAACGTATAACGTTCAACGTATAACCTATGACGTATAACGTATAACTTATAACGTATAACGTATAACGTATAACGTATAACGTATAACGTATAACCTATAACGTATAACGTATAACGTATAACGTATAACGTATAACGTCTAACGTATAACGTATAACGTATAACGTATAACGTATAACGTATAACGCATAACGTATAACGCATAACGTATAACGTATAACGTATAACCTATGACGTATAACGTATAACGTATAACGTATAACGTATAACGTATAACGTATAACGTATAACGTATAACGTATAACCTATGACGTATAACGTGTAACGTATAACGTATAACGTATAACGTATAACGTATAACGTATAACGTATGACGTATAACGTATAAAGTATAGCGTATAACGTATTACGTATAACGTATAACGCATACCGAATAACGTATAACGTGTAACGAAGAACGCATAACTCATAACGTATAACGTATATCGTATAACGTATAATGTATAACGTATAACGCATAACGTATAACGTATAACCTATGACGTATAACGTATAACGTATAACGTATAACTAATAACGTATAACGTATAAAGAATATCGTAGAACGTATAACGCATAACGTATAACGTATAACGTATAACGTATAACGTACAACGTATAACGTAGAACGTATTACGTATAACGTATAACGTATAACGTATAACGTATAACGTATAACGTATAACGTATAACGTATAACGTATAACGTATAACGCATACCGAATAACGTATAACGTGTAACGAAGAACGCATAACGCATAACGTATAACGTATATCGTATAACGTCTAACGTTCAACGTATAACCTATGACGTATAACGTATAACGTATAACGTATAACGTATAACGTATAACGTATAACCTATAACGTATAACGTATAACGTATAACGTATAACGTATAACGTATAACGTATAACGTATAACGTATAACGTATAACGTATAACGTATAACGTATAACGTATACCGTATAACGTATAACGTATAACGTATAACGTATAACGTATAACGAATAACGTATAACGTATAACGTATAACGTATACCGTATAACGTATAACGTATAACGTATAACGTATAACGTATAACGTATAACGTATAACGTATAACGTATCACGTATAACGTATAACGTATAACGTATAACGTATAACGTATAACGTATAACGTATAACGTATAACATATGACGTATAACGTGTAACGTATAACGTATAACGTATAACGTATAACGCATAACGTATAACGTATAACGTATAAAGTATAACGTATAACGTATAACGTATAACGTATAACGTATAACGCATACCGAATAACCTATGACGTATAACGTGTAACGTATAACGTATAACGTATAACGTATAACGCATAACGTATAACGTATAACGTATAAAGTATAACGTATAACGTATAACGTATAACGTATAACGTATAACGCATACCGAATAACGTATAACGTGTAACGAAGAACGCATAACGCATAACGTATAACGTATATCGTATAACGTATAATGTATAACGTATAACGCATAACGTATAACGTATAACCTATGACGTATAACGTATAACGTATAACGTATAACTAATAACGTATAACGTATAACGAATATCGTAGAACGTATAACGCATAACGTATAACGTATAACGTATAACGTATATCGTATAACGTATAACGTATAACGAATAACGTAAAACGTATAACGTATAACGTATAACGTATAACGTGTAACGTAGAACGTATAAAGAATAACGTATAACGTATATCGTATACCGTACAACTTATAACGTATAACGTACAACGTATAACGTATAACGTATAACGTATAACGTATAACGTATAACGTATAACGTATAACGTATAACGTATAACGTATAACGTATAGCGTATAACGTATAACGTATAACGTATAACGTATAACGTATAACGTATCACGTATAACGTATAACGTATAACGTATAACGTATAACGTATAACGTATAACGTATAACGTATAACGTATAACGCACAACATGTAATGTATAACGTATAACATGTAATGTATAACGTATAACGTATAATGTATAACGTATAACGTATAACGTATAACGTACAAAGTATAACGTATCACGTATAACGTATAACGTATAACATATAACGTATAACCTATGACGTATAACGTATAACGTAACACCTATAACGTATAAAGTATAACGTATAACGTATAACGTATAACGTATAACGTATAACGTATAACGTATAACGTATAACGTATATCGTATAACGTATAACGTATAACGTACAAAGTATAACGTATCACGTATAACGTATAACGTATAACATATAACGTATAACCTATGACGTATAACGTATAACGTAACACCTATAACGTATAAAGTATAACGTATAACGTATAACGTATATCGTATAACGTATAACGTATAACGTATAACGTATAACGTATATCGTATAACGTATAACGTATAACGAATAACGTAAAACGTATAACGTATAACGTATAACGTATAACGTATAACGTATAACCTATAAGGTATAAAGTATAACGTATAACGTATAACGTATAACGTATAGCGTATAACGTATAACGTATAACGTATAACGTGTAACGTATAACGTATCACGTATAACGTATAACGTATAACGTATAACGTATAACGTATAACGTATAACGTATAACGTATAACGCACAACATGTAATGTATAACGTATAACATGTAATGTATAACGTATAACGTATAATGTATAACGTATAACGTATAACGTATAACGTACAAAGTATAACGTATCACGTATAACGTATAACGTATAACATATAACGTATAACCTATGACGTATAACGTATAACGTAACACCTATAACGTATAAAGTATAACGTATAACGTATAACGTATAACGTATAACGTATAACGTATAACGTATATCGTATAACGTATAACGTATAACGAATAACGTAAAACGTATAACGTATAACGTATAACGTATAACGTATAACGTATAACGTACAAAGTATAACGTATCACGTATAACGTATTACGAATAACGTATAACGTATAACGTATAACGTATAACGTATAACGTATAACGTATGACGTATAACGTATAACGTATAACGTATAACGTATAACGTATAACGTATAACCTATGACGTATAACGTATAACGTAACACCTATAACGTATAAAGTATAACGTATAACGTATAACGTATAACGTATAACGTATAGCGTATAACGTATAACGTATAACGTATATCGTATAACGTATAACGTATAACGAATAACGTAAAACGTATAACGTATAACGTATAACGTATAACGTATAACGTGTAACGAAGAACGTATAAAGAATAACGTATAACGTATATCGTATAACGTACAACTTATAACGTATAACGTACAACGTATAACGTATAACGTATAACGTATAACGTATAACGTATAACGTATAACGTATAACGTATAACGTATAACGTATAACGTATAACGTATAACGTATAACGTATAGCGTATAACGTATAACGTATAACGTATAACGTATAACGTATAACATATAACGTATAACGAATAACGTAAAACGTACGACGCATTACATACTACGTATAACGTATAACGTTCAACGTATAACCTATGACGTACAACGTATAACTTATAACGTATAACGTACAACGTATAACGTATAACGTATAACCTATGACGTATAACGTATAACGTATAACCTATAACGTATAACGTATAACGTATAACCTATGACGTATAACGTGTAACGTATAACGTATAACTTATAACGTATAACGTATAACGTATAACGTATAACGTATAACGTATAACGTATAACGTATAACGTATAAAGTATAACGTATAACGTATAACGTATAACGTATAACGCATACCGAATAACGTATAACGTGTAACGAAGAACGCATAACGTATAAAGAATAATGTATAACGTATAACGTATAACGCATAACGTATAACGTATAACCTATGACGTATAACGTATAACGTATAACGTATAACTAATAACGTATAACGTATAACGAATATCGTAGAACGTATAACACATAACGTATAACGTAAAACGTATAACGTATATCGTATAACGTATAACGTATAACGTATAACGTATAACGTATAACGTATAACGTATAACGTATAACGTATAACGTATAACGTATAACGCATAACATGTAATGTATAACGTATAACGTATAACGTATAACGTATAACGTATAACGTATAACGTATAACGTATAACGTATAACGTATAACGTATAACGTATAACGTATCACGTATAATGTATAATGTATAACGTATACCGCATAACGTATAACGTATAACCTATGACGTATAACGTATAACGTATAACGTATAACTAATAACGTATAACGTATAACGAATATCGTAGAACCTATAACGCATAACGTATAACGTATAACGTATAACGTATATCGTATATCGTATAACGTACAACTTATAACGTATAACGTACAACGTATAACGTATACCGTATAACGTATAACGTATAACTTATAACGTATAACGTATAACGTATAACGTATAACGTATAACGTATCACGTATAACGTATAACGTATAACGTATAACGTATAACGTATAACGTATAACGTATAACGTATAACGTATAACGTATAACGCATAACATGTAATGTATAACGTATAACATGTAATGTATAACTTATAACGTATAATGTATAACGTATAACGTATAACGTATAACGTACAAAGTATAACGTATCACGTATAACGTATTACGAATAACGTATAACGTATAACGTATAACGTATAACGTATAACGTATAACGTATAACGTATAACGTATGACGTATAACGTATAACGTATAACGTATAACATATAACGTATAACCTATGACGTATAACGTATAACGTATAACGTATAACGTATAACGTATAACTAATAACGTATAACGTATAACGAAAATCGTAGAACGTATGACGCATAACGTATAACGTATAACGTATAACGTATATCGTATAACGTATAACGTATAACGAATAACGTAAAACGTATAACGTATAACGTATAACGTATAACGTGTAACGAAGAACGTATAAAGAATGACGTATAACGTATAACGTATAACGTATAACGTATAACGTATAACGTATAACGTATAACGTATGACGTATAACGTATAACGTATAACGTATAACATATAACGTATAACCTATGACGTATAACGTATAACGTATAACGTATAATGTATAACGTATAACGTATAACGTATAACGTACAAAGTATAACGTATCACGTATAACGTATTACGAATAACGTATAACGTATAACGTATAACGTATAACGTGTAACGTATAACGTATAACGTATAACGTATAACGTATATCGTATAACGTATAACGTATAACGAATAACGTAAAACGTATAACGTATAACGTATAACCTATAATGTATAACGTGTAACGAAGAACGTATAAAGAATAACGTATAACGTATATCGTATAACGTACAACTTATAACGTATAACGTACAACGTATAACGTATAACGTATAACGTATAACGTATAACGTATAACGTATAACGTATAACGTATAACGTATAACGTATAACGTATAACGTATAACGTATAGCGTATAACGTATAACGTATAACGTATAACGTACAACGTATAACGTATAACGTATAACGAATAACGTAAAACGTACGACGCATTACATACTACGTATAACGTATAACGTTCAACGTATAACCTATGACGTATAACGTATAACTTATAACGTATAACGTACAACGTATAACGTATAACGTATAACCTATGACGTATAACGTATAACGTATAAAGTATAACGTATAACGTATAACGTATAACGTATAACGTATAACGCACACCGAATAACGTATAACGTGTAACGAAGAACGCATAACGCATAACGTATAACGTATATCGTATAACGTATAATGTATAACGTATAACGCATAACGTATAACGTATAACCTATGATGTATAACGTATAACGTATAACGTATAACTAATAACGTATAACGTATAAAGAATATCGTAGAACGTATAACGCATAACGTATAACGTATAACGTATAACGTATAACGTACAACGTATAACGTAGAACGTATTACGTATAACGTATAACGTATAACGTATAACGTATAACGTATAACGTATAACGTATAACGTATAACGCATACCGAATAACGTATAACGTGTAACGAAGAACGCATAACGCATAACGTATAACGTATATCGTATAACGTATAACGTTCAACGTATAACCTATGACGTATAACGTATAACGTATAACGTATAACGTATAACGTATAACGTATAACCTATAACGTATAACGTATAACGTATAACGTATAACGTATAACGTATAACGTATATCGTATAACGTATAACGTATAACGTACAAAGTATAACGTATCACGTATAACGTATAACGTATAACATATAACGTATAACCTATGACGTATAACGTATAACGTAACACCTATAACGTATAAAGTATAACGTATAACGTATAACGTATATCGTATAACGTATAACGTATAACGTATAACGTATAACGTATATCGTATAACGTATAACGCATAACGAATAACGTAAAACGTATAACGTATAACGTATAACGTATAACGTATAACGTATAACCTATAACGTATAAAGTATAACGTATAACGTATAACGTATAACGTATAGCGTATAACGTATAACGTATAACGTATAACGTGTAACGTATAACGTATCACGTATAACGTATAACGTATAACGTATAACGTATAACGTATAACGTATAACGTATAACGTATAACGCACAACATGTAATGTATAACGTATAACATGTAATGTATAACGTATAACGTATAATGTATAACGTATAACGTATAACGTATAACGTACAAAGTATAACGTATCACGTATAACGTATAACGTATAACATATAACGTATAACCTATGACGTATAACGTATAACGTAACACCTATAACGTATAAAGTATAACGTATAACGTATAACGTATAACGTATAACGTATAACGTATAACGTATATCGTATAACGTATAACGTATAACGAATAACGTAAAACGTATAACGTATAACGTATAACGTATAACGTATAACGTATAACGTACAAAGTATAACGTATCACGTATAACGTATTACGAATAACGTATAACGTATAACGTATAACGTATAACGTATAACGTATAACGTATGACGTATAACGTATAACGTATAACGTATAACGTATAACGTATAACGTATAACCTATGACGTATAACGTATAACGTAACACCTATAACGTATAAAGTATAACGTATAACGTATAACGTATAACGTATAACGTATAGCGTATAACGTATAACGTATAACGTATATCGTATAACGTATAACGTATAACGAATAACGTAAAACGTATAACGTATAACGTATAACGTATAACGTATAACGTGTAACGAAGAACGTATAAAGAATAACGTATAACGTATATCGTATAACGTACAACTTATAACGTATAACGTACAACGTATAACGTATAACGTATAACGTATAACGTATAACGTATAACGTATAACGTATAACGTATAACGTATAACGTATAACGTATAACGTATAACGTATAACGTATAGCGTATAACGTATAACGTATAACGTATAACGTATAACGTATAACATATAACGTATAACGAATAACGTAAAACGTACGACGCATTACATACTACGTATAACGTATAACGTTCAACGTATAACCTATGACGTACAACGTATAACTTATAACGTATAACGTACAACGTATAACGTATAACGTATAACCTATGACGTATAACGTATAACGTATAACCTATAACGTATAACGTATAACGTATAACCTATGACGTATAACGTGTAACGTATAACGTATAACTTATAACGTATAACGTATAACGTATAACGTATAACGTATAACGTATAACGTATAACGTATAACGTATAAAGTATAACGTATAACGTATAACGTATAACGTATAACGCATACCGAATAACGTATAACGTGTAACGAAGAACGCATAACGTATAAAGAATAATGTATAACGTATAACGTATAACGCATAACGTATAACGTATAACCTATGACGTATAACGTATAACGTATAACGTATAACTAATAACGTATAACGTATAACGAATATCGTAGAACGTATAACACATAACGTATAACGTAAAACGTATAACGTATATCGTATAACGTATAACGTATAACGTATAACGTATAACGTATAACGTATAACGTATAACGTATAACGTATAACGTATAACGTATAACGCATAACATGTAATGTATAACGTATAACGTATAACGTATAACGTATAACGTATAACGTATAACGTATAACGTATAACGTATAACGTATAACGTATAACGTATCACGTATAATGTATAATGTATAACGTATACCGCATAACGTATAACGTATAACCTATGACGTATAACGTATAACGTATAACGTATAACTAATAACGTATAACGTATAACGAATATCGTAGAACCTATAACGCATAACGTATAACGTATAACGTATAACGTATATCGTATATCGTATAACGTACAACTTATAACGTATAACGTACAACGTATAACGTATACCGTATAACGTATAACGTATAACTTATAACGTATAACGTATAACGTATAACGTATAACGTATAACGTATCACGTATAACGTATAACGTATAACGTATAACGTATAACGTATAACGTATAACGTATAACGTATAACGTATAACGTATAACGCATAACATGTAATGTATAACGTATAACATGTAATGTATAACTTATAACGTATAATGTATAACGTATAACGTATAACGTATAACGTACAAAGTATAACGTATCACGTATAACGTATTACGAATAACGTATAACGTATAACGTATAACGTATAACGTATAACGTATAACGTATAACGTATAACGTATGACGTATAACGTATAACGTATAACGTATAACATATAACGTATAACCTATGACGTATAACGTATAACGTATAACGTATAACGTATAACGTATAACTAATAACGTATAACGTATAACGAATATCGTAGAACGTATGACGCATAACGTATAACGTATAACGTATAACGTATATCGTGTAACGTATAACGTATAACGAATAACGTAAAACGTATAACGTATAACGTATAACGTATAACGTGTAACGAAGAACGTATAAAGAATGACGTATAACGTATAACGTATAACGTATAACGTATAACGTATAACGTATAACGTATAACGTATGACGTATAACGTATAACGTATAACGTATAACATATAACGTATAACCTATGACGTATAACGTATAACGTATAACGTATAATGTATAACGTATAACGTATAACGTATAACGTACAAAGTATAACGTATCACGTATAACGTATTACGAATAACGTATAACGTATAACGTATAACGTATAACGTGTAACGTATAACGTATAACGTATAACGTATAACGTATATCGTATAACGTATAACGTATAACGAATAACGTAAAACGTATAACGTATAACGTATAACCTATAATGTATAACGTGTAACGAAGAACGTATAAAGTATAACGTATAACGTATATCGTATAACGTACAACTTATAACGTATAACGTACAACGTATAACGTATAACGTATAACGTATAACGTATAACGTATAACGTATAACGTACAACGTATAACGTATAACGTATAACGTATAACGTATAACGTATAGCGTATAACGTATAACGTATAACGTATAACGTACAACGTATAACGTATAACGTATAACGAATAACGTAAAACGTACGACGCATTACATACTACGTATAACGTATAACGTTCAACGTATAACCTATGACGTATAACGTATAACTTATAACGTATAACGTACAACGTATAACGTATAACGTATAACCTATGACGTATAACGTATAACGTATAAAGTATAACGTATAACGTATAACGTATAACGTATAACGTATAACGCACACCGAATAACGTATAACGTGTAACGAAGAACGCATAACGCATAACGTATAACGTATATCGTATAACGTATAATGTATAACGTATAACGCATAACGTATAACGTATAACCTATGATGTATAACGTATAACGTATAACGTATAACTAATAACGTATAACGTATAACGAATATCGTAGAACGTATAACGCATAACGTATAACGTAACACCTATAACGTATAAAGTATAACGTATAACGTGTAACGTATAACGTATAACGTATAACGTATAACGTATATCGTATAACGTATAACGTATAACGAATAACGTAAAACGTATAACGTATAACGTATAACGTATAATGTATAACGTGTAACGAAGAACGTATAAAGAATAACGTATAACGTATAACGTATAACGTACAACTTATAACGTATAACGTACAACGTATAACGTATAACGTATAACGTATAACGTATAACGTATAACGTATAACGTATAACGTATAACGTATAACGTATAACGTATAACGTATAACGTATAACGTATAGCGTATAACGTATAACGTATAACGTATAACGTACAACGTATAACGTATAACGTATAACGAATAACGTAAAACGTACGACGCATTACATACTACGTATAACGTATAACGTTCAACGTATAACCTATGACGTATAACGTATAACTTATAACGTATAACGTACAACGTATAACGTATAACGTATAACCTATGACGTATAACGTATAACGTATAAAGTATAACGTATAACGTATAACGTATAACGTATAACGTATAACGCACACCGAATAACGTATAACGTGTAACGAATAACGCATAACGCATAACGTATAACGTATATCGTATAACGTATAATGTATAACGTATAACGCATAACGTATAACGTATAACCTATGACGTATAACGTATAACGTATAACGTATAACTAATAACGTATAACGAATAACGAATATCGTAGAACGTATAACGCATAACGTATAACGTATAACGTATAACGTATAACGTATATCGTATAACGTATAACGTATAACGTATAACGTATAACGTTCAACGTATAACCTATGACGTATAACGTATAACTTATAACGTATAACGTACAACGTATAACGTATAACGTATAACCTATGACGTATAACGTATAACCTATGACGTATACCGTGTAACGTATAACGTATAACGTTCAACGTATAACCTATGACGTATAACGTATAACTTATAACGTATAACGTACAACGTATAACGTATAACGTATAACCTATGACGTATAACGTATAACCTATGACGTAAACGTATAACGTATAAAGTATAACGTATAACGTATAACGTATAACGTATAACGTATAACGCATACCGAATAACGTATAACGTGTATCGAAGAACGCATAACGTATAACGTATAACGTATGCCGTATAACGTATAATGTATAACGTATAACGCATAACGTATAACGTATAACCTATGACGTATAACGTATAACGTATAACGTATAACAAATAACGTATAACGTATAACGAATACGTAGAACGTATAACGTATAACGTATAACGTATAACGTATAACGTATAACGTATAACGTATAACGTATAACGTATAACGTATAACGTATAACGTATAACGTATAACGTATAACGTATAACGTATAACGTATAACGTATAACGTATAACGTATAACGTATGACGTATAACGTATAACGCATAACGTATAACGTATAATCTATGACGTATAACGTATAACGTATAACGTTTAACTAATATCCTATAACGTATAACGAATATCGTAGAACGTAAACGCATAACGTATAACGTATAACGTATAACGTATAACGTATAACGTATAACGTATAACGTATAACGTATTACGTATAACGTATAACGTATAACGTATAGCGTATAACGTATAACGTATAACGTATAACGTATATCGTATAACGTATAACGTATAACGAATAACGTAAAACGTATAACGTATAACGTATACGTATAGCGTGTAACGAAGAACGTATAAAGAATAACGTATAACGTATATCATATAACGTACAACTTATAACGTATAACGTCAACGTATAACGTATAACGTATAACGTATTACGAATAACGTATAACGTATAACGTATAACGTAACACCTATAACGTATAAAGTATAACGTATAACGTATAACGTATAACGTATAACGTATAACGTATAACGTATAACGTATAACGTATAACGTATAACGTATAACGTATAGCGTATAAAGTATAACGTATAACGTATAACGTATAACGTATAACGTATAACGTATAACGTATAACGTATAACGTATAACGTATAACGTATAACGTATAACGTATAATGTATAACGTATAACGTATAACGTATAACGAATAACGTAAAACGTATAACGTATAACGTATAACGTATAACGTATAACGTATAACGTATAACGTATAACGTATAACGTATAACATGTAATGTATAACGCATAACGTATAATGTATAGCGTATGACGTATAACGTATAACGTATAACGTACAACGTATAACGTATCACGTATAACGTATTACGAATAACGTATAACGTATAACGTATAACGTAACACCTATAACGTATAAAGTATAACGTATAACGTATAACGTATAACGTATAACGTATAATGTATATCGTATAACGAATAACGTAAAACGTATAACGTATAACGTATAACGTATAACGTATAACGTGTAACGAAGAACGTATAAAGAATAACGTATAACGTATATCGTAAAACGTACAACTTATAACGTATAACGTACAACGTATAACGTATAACGTATAACGTATAACGTATAACGTATAACTTATAACGTATAACGTATAACGTATAACGTATAAAGTATAACGTATAACGTATAATGTATAACGTATAACGTATAACGTATAACGTATAACGTATAACGTATAACGTATAACGTATAACGTATAACGTATAACGTATAACGTATAACGTATTACGTATAACGTATAACGTATAACGTATAGCGTATAACGTATAACGTATAACGTATAACGTATAACGTATAACGTATAACGTATAACGTATAACGTATAACGTATAACGTATAACGTATAACGTATGACGTATAAAGTATAACGTATAACGTATAACGTATAACGTATAACGTATAACGTATATCGTATAACGTATAACGTATAACGAATAACGTAAAACGTATAACGTATAACGTATAACGTATAACGTGTAACGAAGAACGTATAAAGAATAACGTATAACGTATATCGTATAACGTACAACTTATAACGTATAACGTACAACGTATAACGTATAACGAATAACGTATAACGTATAACGTATAACGTATAAAGTATAACGTATAACGTATAACGTATAACGTATAACGTATAACGTATAACGTATATCGTATAACGTATAACGTATAACGTATAACGTATAAAGTATAACGTATAACGTATAACGTATAACGTATAACGTATAACGTATAACGTATCACGTATAACGTATTACGAATAACGTATAACGTAACACCTATAACGTATAAAGTATAACGTATAACGTATAACGTATAACGTGTAACGTATAACGTATAACGTATATCGTATAACGTATAACGCATAACGAATAACGTAAAACGTATAACGCATAACGTATAACGTATAACGTGTAACGAAGAACGTATAAAGAATAACGTATAACGTATATCGTATAACGTACAACTTATAACGTATAACGTACAACTTATAACGTATAACGTATAACGTATAACGTGTAACGTATAACGCATAACGTATAACGTGTAACGAAGTACGTATACCGAAAAACGTATAACGTATATCGTATAACGTACAACTTATAACGTACAACGTTACGTATAACGTATAACGTATAACGTATAACGTATAACGTATAACGTATAACGTATAACGTATAACGTATAACGTATAACGTATAACGTATACGTATAACGTATAACGTATAACGTATAACGTATAACGTATAACGAATAACGTATAACGTATAACGTATAACGTATAACGTATAACGTATAACGTATAACGTATAACGTATAACGTATAACGTATAACGTATAACGTATAACGTATAACGTATAACGTATAACGTATAGCGTATAACGTATAACGTATAACGTATAACGTATAACGCATAACGTATAACGTATAACGTATAACTATGACGTATAACGTATAACGTATAACGTATAACGTATAACGTATAATGTATAACGTATAACGTATAACCTTTGACGTATAACGTGTAACGTATAAACGTATAACGTATAACGTATAACGTATAACGTATAACGTATAACGTTTAACGTATAACGTATAACGTATAACGAATAACGTAAAACGTACGACGCATTACATACCACGTATAACGTATAACGTTCAACGTATAACGTATAACGTATAACGTATAACGTATAAAGTATAACGTATAACGTATAACGTATAAGGTATAACGCATACCGAATAACGTATAACGTGTAACGAAGAACGCATAACGCATAACGTATAACGTATATCCTATAACCTATGACGTACAACGTATAACGTATAACGTATAACGTATAACGTATAACGTATAACGTATAACGTATAACCTATGACGTATAACGTGTAACGTATAACGTATAACGTATAACGTATAACGTATAACGTATAACGTATAACGTATAACGTATAACGTATAACGTATAACGTATAACGTATAACGTATAACGTATAACGTATAACGTATAAAGTATAACGTATAACGTATAACGTATAACGTATAACGCATACCGAATAACGTATAACGTGTAACGAAGAACGCATAACGCATAACGTATAACGTATATCGTATAACGTATAATGTATAACGTATAACGCATAACGTATAACGCATGACCTATGACGTATAACGTATAACGTATAACGTATAACTAATAACGTATAACGTTTAAAGAATATCGTAGAACGTATAACGCATAACGTATAACGTATAACGTATAACGTATAACGTATAACGTATACCGTATAACGTATAACGTATAACGTATAACGTATAACGTATAACGTATAACGTATAACGTATAACGTATAACGTATAACGTATAACGTATAACGTATAACGTATAACGTATAACGTATAACGTATAACGTATAATGTATAACGTATAACGTATAACGTATAACGTATAACGTATAACGTATAACGAATAACGTAAAACGTACGACGCATTACATACTACGTATAACGTATAACGTTCAACGTATAACCTATGACGTATAACGTATAACTTATAACGTATAACGTATAACGTATAACGTATAACGTATAACGTATAACGTATAACCTATAACGTATAACGTATAACGTATAACGTATAACGTATAACGTATAACGTATAACGTATAACGTATAACGTATAACGTATAACGTATAACGTATAACGCATAACGTATAACGCATAACGTATAACGTATAACGTATAACCTATGACGTATAACGTATAACGTATAACGTGTAACGAAGAACGCATAACTCATAACGTATAACGTATATCGTATAACGTATAATGTATAACGTATAACGCATAACGTATAACGTATAACCTATGACGTATAACGTATAACGTATAACGTATAACTAATAACGTATAACGTATAAAGAATATCGTAGAACGTATAACGCATAACGTATAACGTATAACGTATAACGTATAACGTATAACGTATAACGCATACCGAATAACGTATAACGTGTAACGAAGAACGCATAACGCATAACGTATAACGTATATCGTATAACGTATAATGTATAACGTATAACGCATAACGTATAACGCATGACCTATGACGTATAACGTATAACGTATAACGTATAACTAATAACGTATAACGTTTAAAGAATATCGTAGAACGTATAACGCATAACGTATAACGTATAACGTATAACGTATAACGTATAACGTATACCGTATAACGTATAACGTATAACGTATAACGTATAACGTATAACGTATAACGTATAACGTATAACGTATAACGTATAACGTATAACGTATAACGTATAACGTATAACGTATAACGTATAACGTATAACGTATAATGTATAACGTATAACGTATAACGTATAACGTATAACGTATAACGTATAACGAATAACGTAAAACGTACGACGCATTACATACTACGTATAACGTATAACGTTCAACGTATAACCTATGACGTATAACGTATAACTTATAACGTATAACGTATAACGTATAACGTATAACGTATAACGTATAACGTATAACCTATAACGTATAACGTATAACGTATAACGTATAACGTATAACGTATAACGTATAACGTATAACGTATAACGTATAACGTATAACGTATAACGTATAACGCATAACGTATAACGCATAACGTATAACGTATAACGTATAACCTATGACGTATAACGTATAACGTATAACGTGTAACGAAGAACGCATAACTCATAACGTATAACGTATATCGTATAACGTATAATGTATAACGTATAACGCATAACGTATAACGTATAACCTATGACGTATAACGTATAACGTATAACGTATAACTAATAACGTATAACGTATAAAGAATATCGTAGAACGTATAACGCATAACGTATAACGTATAACGTATAACGTATAACGTACAACGTATAACGTAGAACGTATTACGTATAACGTATAACGTATAACGTATAACGTACAACGTATAACGTAGAACGTATTACGTATAACGTATAACGTATAACGTATAACGTATAACGTATAACGTATAACGTATAACGTATAACGTATAACGTATAACGTATAACGTATAACGTATAACGTATAACGTATAACGTATAACGTATAACGTATAACGCATACCGAATAACGTATAACGTGTAACGAAGAACGCATATCGCATAACGTATAACGTATATCGTATAACGTATAACGTTCAACGTATAACCTATGACGTATAACGTATAACTTGTAACGTATAACGTATAACGTATAACGTATAACCTATAACGTATAACGTATAACGTATAACGTATAACGTATAACGTATAACGTATAACGTATAACGTATAACGTATAACGTATAACGTATAACGTATACCGTATAACGTATAACGTATAACGTATAACGTATAACGTATAACGTATAACGTATAACGTATCACGTATAACGTATAACGTATAACGTATAACGTATAACGTATAACGTATACCGTATAACGTATAACCCATGACGTATAACGTGTAACGTATAACGTATAACGTATAACGTATAACGCATAACGTATAACGTATAACGTATAAAGTATAACGTATAACGTATAACGTATAACGTATAACGTATAACGCATACCGAATAACCTATGACGTATAACGTGTAACGTATAACGTATAACGTATAACGTATAACGCATAACGTATAACGTATAACGTATAAAGTATAACGTATAACGTATAACGTATAACGTATAACGTATAACGCATACCGAATAACGTATAACGTGTAACGAAGAACGCATAACGCATAACGTATAACGTATATCGTATAACGTATAATGTATAACGTATAACGCATAACGTATAACGTATAACCTATGACGTATAACGTATAACGTATAACGTATAACTAATAACGTATAACGTATAACGAATATCGTAGAACGTATAACGCATAACGTATAACGTATAACGTATAACGTATATCGTATAACGTATAACGTATAACGAATAACGTAAAACGTATAACGTATAACGTATAACGTATAACGTGTAACGTAGAACGTATAAAGAATAACGTATAACGTATATCGTATACCGTACAACTTATAACGTATAACGTACAACGTATAACGTATAACGTATAACGTATAACGTATAACGTATAACGTATAACGTATAACGTATAACGTATAACGTATAACGTATAGCGTATAACGTATAACGTATAACGTATAACGTATAACGTATAACGTATCACGTATAACGTATAAAGTATAACGTATAACGTATAACGTATAACGTATAACGTATAACGTATAACGCACAACATGTAATGTATAACGTATAACATGTAATGTATAACGTATAACGTATAATGTATAACGTATAACGTATAACGTATAACGTACAAAGTATAACGGATCACGTATAACGTATAACGTATAACATATAACGTATAACCTATGACGTATAACGTATAACGTAACACCTATAACGTATAAAGTATAACGTATAACGTATAACGTATAACGTATAACGTATAACGTATTACGTATAACGTATATCGTATAACGTATAACGTATAACGAATAACGTAAAACTAATAACGTATAACGTATAACGTATAACGTATAACGTATAACGTATAACGTATAAAGTATAACGTATAACGTATAACGTATAACGTATAGCGTATAACGTATAACGTATAACGTATAACGTATAACGTATAACGTATAACGTATCACGTATAACGTATAACGTATAACGTATAACGTATAACGTATAACGTATAACGTATAACGTATAACGTATAACGTATAACGTATAACGTATAACGTATAACGTATAATGAATAACGTAAAACGTATAACGTATAACGTATAACGTATAACGTATAATGAATAACGTAAAACGTATAACGTATAACGTATAACGTATAACGTGTAACGAAGAACGTATAAAGAATATCGTATAACGCATATCGTATAACGTACAACTTATAACGTATAACGTACAACGTATAACGTATAACGTATAACGTATAACGTATAACGTATAACGTATAACGTATAACGTATAACGTATAACGTATAACGTATAACGTATAACGTATAACGTATAACGTATAACGTATAACGTATAACGTATAACGTATAACGTATAACGTATAACGTATAACGTATAACGTATAACGTATAACGTATAACGTATAACGTATAACGTATAACGTATAACGTATAACGTATAACGTATAACGTATAACGTATAACGTATAACGTATAACGTATAACGTATAACGTATAACGTATAACGTATAACGTATAACGTATAACGTATATCGTATAACGTATAACGTATAACGTATAACGTATAACGTATAACGTATATCGTATAACGTATAACGTATAACGTATAACGTATAACGTATAACGTATAACGTATAACGTATAACGTATAACGTATAACGTATAACGTATAACGTATAACGTATAACGTATAACGTATAACGTATAACGTATAACGCATAACGTATAACGTATAACGTATAACGTATAACGTATAACGTATAACTTATATCGTATAACGTATAACGTATAATGAATAACGTAAAACGTATAACGTATAACGTATAACGTATAACGTGTAACAAAGAACGTATAAAGAATAACGTATAACGTATATCGCATATCGTAAAACGTATAACGTATAACGTATAACGTATAACGTATAACGTATAACGTGTAACGAAGTACGTATAACGAATAACGTATAACGTATATCGTATAACGTATAACTTATAACGTATAACGTACAACGTATAACGTGTAACGTATAACGTATAACGTATAACGTATAACGTATAACGTATAACGTATAACGTATAACGTATAACGTATAACGTATAACGTATAACGTATAACTTATAACGTATAACGTATAACGTATATCGTATAACGCATAACGTATAACGTATAACATGTAATGTATAACGTATAACATATAATGTATAGCGTGTAACGTATAACGTATAACGTATAACGTACAACGTATAACGTATCACGTATAACGTATTATGAATAACGTATAACGTAAAACGTATAACGTAACACCTATAACGTATAAAGTATAACCTATAACGTATAACGTATAACGTATAACGTATAACGTATATCGTATAACGTATAACGTATAATGAGTAACGTATAACGTATAACGTATAACGTATAACGTGTAACGATGAACGTATAAAGAATAACGTATAACGTATATCGTATAACGTTCAACTTATAACGTATAACGTACAACGTATAACGTATAACGTATAACGTATAACGTATAACGTATAACGTATAACGTATAACGTATAACGTATAACGTATAACGTATAACGTATAACGTGTAACGTATAACGTATAACGTATAACGTATAACGTATAACGTATAACGTATAACGTATAACGTATAACGTATAACGTATAACGTATAACGTATAACGTATAACGTATAACGAATAACGTATAACGTATAGCGTGAAACGTATAACGTATAACGTATAACGTATAACGTATAACGTATAACGTATAACGTGTAACGTATAACGTATAGCGTATAACGTATAACGTATAACGTATAACGTATAACGTATAACGTATAACGTATAACGTATAACGTATAACGTATAACGTATAACGTATAACGTATAACGTATAACGTATAACGTATAACGTATAACGTATAACGTATAACGTATAACGTATAACGTATAACGTATAACGTATAACGTATAACGTATAACGTATAACGTATAACGTATAACTCATAACGTATAACGTATAACGTATAACGTATAACGTATAACGTATAACGTATAACGTATAACGTATAACGTATAACGTATAACGTATAACGTATAACGTATAACGTATAACGTATAACGTATAACGTATAACGTATAACGTATAACGTATAACGTATAACGTATAACGTATAACGTATAACGCATAACGTATAACGTATAACGTACAACGTATAACGCATAACGTATAACGTATAACGTATAACGTATAACATGTAATGTATAACGTATAACGTATAACGTATAACGTATAACGTATAACGTATAACGTATAACGTATAACGTATAACGTATAACGTATAACGTATAACGTATAACGTATAACGTATAACGTATAACGTATAACGTATAACGTATAACGTATAACGTATAACGTATAACGTATATCGTATAACGTATAACGTATAACGTATAACGTATAACGTATAACGTATAACGTATGACGTATAACGTATAACGTATAACGTATAACGTATAACGTATAACCTATGACGTATAACGTATAACGTATAAAGTATAACGTATAATGAATAACGTAAAACGTATAACGTATAACGTATAACGTATAACGTGTAACGAAGAACGTATAAAGAATAACGTATAACGTATATCGTATAACGTACAACTTATAACGTATAACGTACAACGTATAACGTATAACGTATAACGTATAACGTATAACCTATGACATACAACGTATAACGTATAAAGTATAACGTATAACGTATAACGTATAGCGTATAACGTATAACGTATATCGAATATCGTAAAACGTATAACGTATAACGTATAACGTATAACGTAAAACGTATAACGCATAATGTATAACGTACAACATATAACGTATCACGTATAACGTATTACGAATAACGTATAACGTATAACGTATAACGTAACACCTATAACGTATAAAGTATAACGTATAACGTATAACGTATAACGTATAACGTATAACGTATATCGTATAACGTATAACGTATAATGAATAACGTAAAACGTATAACGTATAACGTATAACGTATAACGTGTAACGAAGAACGTATAAAGAATAACGTATAACGTATATCGTATGACGTACAACTTATAACGTATAACGTACAACGTATAACGTATAACGTATGACGTATAACGTATAACGTATAACGTATAACGTATAACGTATAACCTATGACGTATAACGTATAACGTATAAAGTATAACGTATAATGAATAACGTAAAACGTATAACGTATAACGTATAACGTATAACGTGTAACGAAGAACGTATAAAGAATAACGTATAACGTATATCGTATAACGTACAACTTATAACGTATAACGTACAACGTATAACGTATAACGTATAACGTATAACGTATAACGTATAACGTATAACGTATAACGTATAACGTATAACGTATAACGTATAACGTATAACGTATAACGTATAACGTATAACGTATAACGTATAACGTATAACGTATAACGTATAACGTATAACGTATAACGTATAACGTATAACGTATAACGTATAACGTATAACGTATAACGTATAACGTATAACGTATAACGTATAACGTATAACGTATAACGTATAACGTATAACGTATAACGTATAACGTATAACGTATAACGTATAACGTATAACGTATATCGTATAACGTATAACGTATAACGTATAACGTATAACGTATAACGTATATCGTATAACGTATAACGTATAACGTATAACGTATAACGTATAACGTATAACGTATAACGTATAACGTATAACGTATAACGTATAACGTATAACGTATAACGTATAACGTATAACGTATAACGTATAACGTATAACGCATAACGTATAACGTATAACGTATAACGTATAACGTATAACGTATAACTTATATCGTATAACGTATAACGTATAATGAATAACGTAAAACGTATAACGTATAACGTATAACGTATAACGTGTAACAAAGAACGTATAAAGAATAACGTATAACGTATATCGCATATCGTAAAACGTATAACGTATAACGTATAACGTATAACGTATAACGTATAACGTGTAACGAAGTACGTATAACGAATAACGTATAACGTATATCGTATAACGTATAACTTATAACGTATAACGTACAACGTATAACGTGTAACGTATAACGTATAACGTATAACGTATAACGTATAACGTATAACGTATAACGTATAACGTATAACGTATAACGTATAACGTATAACGTATAACTTATAACGTATAACGTATAACGTATATCGTATAACGCATAACGTATAACGTATAACATGTAATGTATAACGTATAACATATAATGTATAGCGTGTAACGTATAACGTATAACGTATAACGTACAACGTATAACGTATCACGTATAACGTATTATGAATAACGTATAACGTAAAACGTATAACGTAACACCTATAACGTATAAAGTATAACCTATAACGTATAACGTATAACGTATAACGTATAACGTATATCGTATAACGTATAACGTATAATGAGAAACGTATAACGTATAACGTATAACGTATAACGTGTAACGAAGAACGTATAAAGAATAACGTATAACGTATATCGTATAACGTTCAACTTATAACGTATAACGTACAACGTATAACGTATAACGTATAACGTATAACGTATAACGTATAACGTATAACGTATAACGTATAACGTATAACGTATAACGTATAACGTATAACGTGTAACGTATAACGTATAACGTATAACGTATAACGTATAACGTATAACGTATAACGTATAACGTATAACGTATAACGTATAACGTATAACGTATAACGTATAACGTATAACGAATAACGTATAACGTATAGCGTGAAACGTATAACGTATAACGTATAACGTATAACGTATAACGTATAACGTATAACGTGTAACGTATAACGTATAGCGTATAACGTATAACGTATAACGTATAACGTATAACGTATAACGTATAACGTATAACGTATAACGTATAACGTATAACGTATAACGTATAACGTATAACGTATAACGTATAACGTATAACGTATAACGTATAACGTATAACGTATAACGTATAACGTATAACGTATAACGTATAACGTATAACGTATAACGTATAACGTATAACGTATAACGTATAACTCATAACGTATAACGTATAACGTATAACGTATAACGTATAACGTATAACGTATAACGTATAACGTATAACGTATAACGTATAACGTATAACGTATAACGTATAACGTATAACGTATAACGTATAACGTATAACGTATAACGTATAACGTATAACGTATAACGTATAACGTATAACGTATAACGCATAACGTATAACGTATAACGTACAACGTATAACGCATAACGTATAACGTACAACGTATAACCTATGACGTATAACGTATAACTTGTAACGTATAACGTATAACGTATAACGTATAACGTATAACGTATAACGTATAACGTATAACGTATAATGTATAACGTATAACGTATAACGTATAACGTATAACCTATGACATACACCGTATAACGTATAAAGTATAACGTATAACGTATAACGTATAGCGTATAACGTATAACGTATATCGAATATCGTAAAACGTATAACGTATAACGTATAACGTATAACGTATAACGTATAACGTATAACGTATGACGTATAACGTATAACGTATAACGTATAACGTATAACGTATAACGTATAACGTATAACGTATAACGTATAACGTATAACGTATAACGTATAACGTATAACGTATAACGTATAACGTATAACGTATAACGTATAACGTATAACGTATAACGTATAACGTATAACGTATAACGTATAACGTATAACGTATAACGTATAACGTATAACGTATAACGTATATCGTATAACGTATAACGTATAACGTATAACGTATAACGTATAACGTATAACGTATAACGTATAACGTAAAACGTATAACGCATAATGTATAACGTACAACATATAACGTATCACGTATAACGTATTACGAATAACGTATAACGTATAACGTATAACGTAACACCTATAACGTATAAAGTATAACGTATAACGTATAACGTATAACGTATAACGTATAACGTATATCGTATAACGTATAACGTATAATGAATAACGTAAAACGTATAACGTATAACGTATAACGTATAACGTGTAACGAAGAACGTATAAAGAATAACGTATAACGTATATCGTATGACGTACAACTTATAACGTATAACGTACAACGTATAACGTATAACGTATGACGTATAACGTATAACGTATAACGTATAACGTATAACGTATAACCTATGACGTATAACGTATAACGTATAAAGTATAACGTATAATGAATAACGTAAAACGTATAACGTATAACGTATAACGTATAACGTGTAACGAAGAACGTATAAAGAATAACGTATAACGTATATCGTATAACGTACAACTTATAACGTATAACGTACAACGTATAACGTATAACGTATAACGTATAACGTATAACGTATAACGTGTAACGTATATCGAATATCGTAAAACGTATAACGTATAACGTATAACGTATAACGTGTAACGAAATACGTATAACGAATAACGTATAACGTATATCGTATAACGTACAACTTATAACGTATAACGTACAACGTATAACGTATAACGTATAACGTATAACGTACAACGTATAACGTATAACGTATAACGTATAACGTATAACGTATAACGTATAACGTATAACGTATAACGTATAACGTATAACATGTAATGTATAACGTATAACGTATAACGTATAACGTATAACGTATAACGTATAAAGTATAACGTATAAAGTATAACGTAGAACGTATAACGTATAACGTATAACGTATAACGTATAACGTATATCGAATATCGTAAAACGTATAACGTATAACGTATAACGTATAACGTGTAACGAAGCACGTATAACGTATAACGTATAACCTATAACGTATAACGTATAACGCATAACGTATAGCGTATAACGTATAACGTATAACGTATAACGTATAACGTATAACGTATAACGTATAACGTATAACGTATAACGTATAACGTATAACGTATAACGTATAACGTATAACGTATAACGTATAACGTATATCGTATAACGTATAACGTATAACGTATAACGTATAACGTATGACGTATAACGTAACACCCATAACGTATAACGTATAACGCATAACGTATAACGTATAACGTATAACGTATAACGTATAACGTATTACGAATAACGTATAACGTATAACGTATAACGTAAAACCTATAACGTATAAAGTATAACGTATAACGTATAACGTATAACGTATAACGTATAACGTATAACGTATATCGTATAACGTATAACGTATAATGAATAACGTAAAACGTATAACGTATAACGTATAACGTATAACGTGTAACGAAGAACGTATAAAGAATAACGTATAACGTATGTCGTATAACGTACAACTTATAACGTATAACGTACAACGTATAACGTATAACGTATAACGTATAACGTATAACGTATAACGTATAACGTATAACGTATAACGTATAACGTATAACGTATAACGTATAACGTATAACGTATAACGTATCACGTATAACGTATTACGAATAACGTATAACGTATAACGTATAACGTAACACCTATAACGTATAAAGTATAACGTATAACGTATAACGTATAACGTATAACGTATAACGTATATCGTATAACGTATAACGTATAATGAATAACGTAAAACGTATAACGTATAACGTATAACGTATAACGTGTAACGAAGAACGTATAAAGAATAACGTATAACGTATATCGTATAACGTACAACTTATAACGTATAACGTGCAACGTATAACGTATAACGTATAACGTATAACGTATAACGTATAACGTATAACGTATAACGTATAACGTATAACGTATAACGTATAACGTATAACGTATAACGTATAACGTATAACGTATAACGTATAACGTATAACGTATAACGTATAACGTATAACGTATAACGTATAACGTATAACGTATAACGTATAACGTATAACGTATAAGGTATAACGTATAACGTATAACGTATAACGTATAACGTATAACGTATAACGTATAACGTGTAACGAAGAACGTATAAAGAATAACGTATAACGTATATCGTATAACGTACAACTTATAACGTATAACGTACAACGTATAACGTATAACGTACAACGTATAACGTATTACGTATAACGTATAACGTACAACGTATAACGTATAACGTATAACGTATAACGTATAACGTATAACGTATAACGTATAACGTATAACGTATAACGTATAACGTATAACGTATAACGTATAACGTATAACGTATAACGTATAACATGTAATGTATAACGTATAACGTATAACGTATAACGTATAACGTATTACGTATAACGTATAAAGTATAACGTATAACGTATAACGTATAACGTATATCGAATATCGTAAAACGTATAACGTATAGCGTATAACGTATAACGTGTAACGAAGTAAGTATAACGAATAACGTATAACGTATATCGTATAACGTACAACTTATAACGTATAACGTACAACGTATAACGTATAACGTATAACGTGTAACGTACAACGTATAACGTATAACGTATAACGTATAACGTATAACGTATAACGTATAACGTATATCGTATAACGTATAACGTATAACGTATAACGTATAACGCATAACGTATAACGTATAACGTATATCGTATAACGTATAACGTATAATGAATAACGTAAAACGTATAACGTATAACGTATAACGTATAACGTGTAACGAAGAACGTATAAAGAATAACGTATAACGTATATCGTATAACGTACAACTTATAACGTATAACGTGCAACGTATAACGTATAACGTATAACGTATAACGTATAACGTATAACGTATAACGTATAACGTATAACGTATAACGTATAACGTATAACGTATAACGTATAACGTATAACGTATAACGTATAACGTATAACGTATAACGTATAACGTATAACGTATAACGTATAACGTATAACGTATAACGTATAACGTATAACGTATAACGTATAACGTATAACGTATAACGTATAACGTATAAGGTATAACGTATAACGTATAACGTATAACGTATAACGTATAACGTATAACGTATAACGTGTAACGAAGAACGTATAAAGAATAACGTATAACGTATATCGTATAACGTACAACTTATAACGTATAACGTACAACGTATAACGTATAACGTACAACGTATAACGTATTACGTATAACGTATAACGTACAACGTATAACGTATAACGTATAACGTATAACGTATAACGTATAACGTATAACGTATAACGTATAACGTATAACGTATAACGTATAACGTATAACGTATAACGTATAACGTATAACGTATAACATGTAATGTATAACGTATAACGTATAACGTATAACGTATAACGTATTACGTATAACGTATAAAGTATAACGTATAACGTATAACGTATAACGTATATCGAATATCGTAAAACGTATAACGTATAGCGTATAACGTATAACGTGTAACGAAGTAAGTATAACGAATAACGTATAACGTATATCGTATAACGTATAACGTATAACGTATAACGCATAATGTATACCGTATAACGTATAACGTCAAACGTATAACGTATAACGTATAACGTATAACGTATAACGCATAACGTATAACGTATAAGATATAACGTATGACGTATCACGTATAAGGTATGACCTATAACGCATAACGTATAGCGTATAACGCATAACGTATAACGTATAACGTATAACGTATAGCGTATAACGTATAACGTATAACGTATAACGTATAACGTATAACGTATAACGTATAACGTATAACGTATAACGTATAACGTATAACGTATAACGTATAACGTATAACGTATAACGTATAACGTATAACGTATACCGTATAACGTATAACGTATAACTTATAACGTATAACGTATAACGTATAACGTGTAACGTATAACGTATAACGTATAACCTATAACGTCTAACGTATAACGTATAACGTATAACGTATAACGTATAACTTATAACGTATAACGTATAACGTATAACGTGTAACGTATAACGTATAACGTAAAACGTATTACGTATTACGTATAACCTATAACGTCTAACGTATAACGTATAACGTATAACGTATAACGTATAACGTATAACGTATAACGTATAACGTATAACGTATAACGCATAACGTATAACGTATAACGTATAACGCATAACGTATAACGTATAACGTGTAACGTAGAACGTATAGCGTATAACGTAGAACGTATTACATATTGCATATAACGTATAACGTACAACGTATAACGTATAACATATAACGTCTAACGTTTAACGTATAACGTATAACGTATTACATATTACATATAACGTATAACGTACAACGTATAACGTATAACGTATAACATATAACGTCTAACGTTTAACGTTTAACGTATAACGTACAACGTATAACGTATAACGTATAACGTGTAACGTATAACGTATAACGTATAACGTATAACGTATAACGTATAACGTATAACATATAACGTATAAAGTATAACGCATAACGTATAACGCATAACGTATAACGTATAGCGTGTAACGTATAACGTATAGCGTATAACTTATAACGTATTACATATTACATATAACGTATAACGTACAACGTATAACGTATAACATATAACGTCTAACGTTTAACGTATAACGTATAACGTATTACATATTACATATAACGTATAACGTACAACGTATAACGTATAACGTATAACGTATACCGTATAACGTATAACGTATAACTTATAACGTATAACGTATAACGTATAACGTGTAACGTAAAACGTATATCGTAAAACGTATTACGTATTACGTATAACCTATAACGTCTAACGTATAACGTATAACGTATAACGTATAACGCATAACGTATAACGCATAACGTATAACGTATAACGTGTAACGTATAACGTATAGCGTATAACGTATAACGTATTACATATTACATATTACATATAACGAATAACGTACAACGTATAACGTATAACATATAACGTTTATCGTTTAACGTATAACGTATAACGTATTACATATTACATATAACGTATAACGTACAACGTATAACGTATAACGTATAACATATAACGTCTAACGTTTTACGTATAACGTACAACGTATAACGTATAACGTATAACGTATAACGTATGACTTATCACGTATAAGGTATGACCTATAACGCATAACGTATAGCGTATAACTCATAACGTATAACGTATAACGTATAACGTATAACGTATAACGTATAACGTATAACGTATAACGTATAACGTATAACGTATAACGTATAACGTATAACGAATAACGTATAACGTATAACGTATAACGTATAACGTATAACGTATAACGTATAACGTATAACGTATAACGTATAACGTATAAGGCATAACGTATACCGTATAATGTATAACGTCAAACGTATAACGTATAACGTATAACGTCAAACGTATAACGTATAACGTATAACGTATAACGTATAACGCATAACGTATAACGTATAACGTATAACGCATAACGTATAACGTATAACGTTTAACGTATAACGTATAACGTATAACGTATAACGTATAACGTATAACGTATAACGTATAACGTATAACGTATAACGTATAACGTACAACGTATAACGTATAACGTATATCGTATAACGTATAACGTATAACGTATAACGTTTAACGTATAACGTATAACGTATAACGTATAACGTATAATGTATAACGTATAACGTATAACGTATAACGTACAACGTATAACGTATAACGTATATCGTATAACGTATAACGTATAACGTATAACGTTTAACGTATAACGTATAACGTATAACGCATAACGTATAACGTATAACGTGTAACGTATAACGTATAGCGTATAACGTATAACATATTACATATTACATATAACGTATAACGTACAACGTATAACGTATAACGTATAATGTATAACGTATAACGTATGACCTATCACGTATAAGGTATGACCTATAACGCATAACGTATAGCGTATAACGCATAACGTATAACGTATAACGTATAACGTATATCGTATAACGTATAACGTATAACGTATAACGTATAACGTATAACGTATAACGTATAACGTATAACGTATATCCTATAACGCATAGCGTATAACGTATAACGTATATCGTATAACGTATAACGTATAACGTATAACGTATCACGTATAACGTATAACGCATAATGTATACCGTATAACGTATAACGTCAAACGTATAACGTATAACGTATAACGTATAACGTATAACGCATAACGTATAACGTATAAGATATAACGTATGACGTATCACGTATAAGGTATGACCTATAACGCATAACGTATAGCGTATAACGCATAACGTATAACGTATAACGTATAACGTATAGCGTATAACGTATAACGTATAACGTATAACGTATAACGTATAACGTATAACGTATAACGTATAACGTATAACGTATAACGTATAACGTATAACGTATAACATATAACGTATAACGTATAACGTATACCGTATAACGTATAACGTATAACTTATAACGTATAACGTATAACGTATAACGTGTAACGTATAACGTATAACGTATAACCTATAACGTCTAACGTATAACGTATAACGTATAACGTATAACGTATAACTTATAACGTATAACGTATAACGTATAACGTGTAACGTATAACGTATAACGTAAAACGTATTACGTATTACGTATAACCTATAACGTCTAACGTATAACGTATAACGTATAACGTATAACGTATAACGTATAACGTATAACGTATAACGTATAACGTATAACGTATAACGTATAACGTATAACGCATAACGTATAACGTATAACGTATAACGCATAACGTATAACGTATAACGTGTAACGTAGAACGTATAGCGTATAACGTAGAACGTATTACATATTGCATATAACGTATAACGTACAACGTATAACGTATAACATATAACGTCTAACGTTTAACGTATAACGTATAACGTATTACATATTACATATAACGTATAACGTACAACGTATAACGTATAACGTATAACATATAACGTCTAACGTTTAACGTATAACGTACAACGTATAACGTATAACGTATAACGTGTAACGTATGACGTATAACGTATAACGTATAACGTATAACGTATAACGTATAACATATAACGTATAACGTATAACGCATAACGTATAACGCATAACGTATAACGTATAGCGTGTAACGTATAACGTATAGCGTATAACTTATAACGTATTACATATTACATATAACGTATAACGTACAACGTATAACGTATAACATATAACGTCTAACGTTTAACGTATAACGTATAACGTATTACATATTACATATAACGTATAACGTACAACGTATAACGTATAACGTATAACGTATACCGTATAACGTATAACGTATAACTTATAACGTATAACGTATAACGTATAACGTGTAACGTAAAACGTATATCGTAAAACGTATTACGTATTACGTATAACCTATAACGTCTAACGTATAACGTATAACGTATAACGTATAACGCATAACGTATAACGCATAACGTATAACGTATAACGTGTAACGTATAACGTATAGCGTATAACGTATAACGTATTACATATTACATATTACATATAACGTATAACGTACAACGTATAGCGTATAACATATAACGTTTAACGTTTAACGTATAACGTATAACGTATTACATATTACATATAACGTATAACGTACAACGTATAACGTATAACGTATAACATATAACGTCTAACGTTTTACGTATAACGTACAACGTATAACGTATAACGTATAACGTATAACGTATCACGTATAACGTATAACGTATGACTTATCACGTATAAGGTATGGCCTATAACGCATAACGTATAGCGTATAACGCATAACGTATAACGTATAACGTATAACGTATAACGTATAACGTATAACGTATAACGTATAACGTATAACGTATAACGTATAACGTATAACGTATAACGAATAACGTATAACGTATAACGTATAACGTATAACGTATAACGTATAACGTATAACGTATAACGTATAACGTATAACGTATAACGTATAACGTATAACGTATAACGTATAACGTATAACGTATACCGTATAACGTATAACGTATAACATATAACGTATAACGTATAACGTATAACGTGTAACGTATAACGTATAACGTAAAACGTATTACGTATTACGTATAACCTATAACGTCTAACGTATAACGTATAACGTATAACGTATAACGTATAACGTATAACGTATAACGTATAACGTATAACGTATAACGTATAACGTATAACGTATAACGTATAACGTATAACGTATAACGTATAACGTACAACGCATAACGTATAACGCATAACGTATAACGTATAACGTGTGATGTATAACGTATAGCGTATAACGTATAACGTATTACATATTACATATAACGTATAACGTACAACGTATAACGTATAACGTATAACGTATAACGTATAACGTATCACGTATAACGTATAACGTATGACGTATCACGTATAAGGTATGACCTATAACGCATAACGTATAGCGTATAACGCATAACGTATAACGTATAACGTATAACGTATAACGTATAACGTATAACGTATAACGTATAACGTATTACGTATAACGTATAACGTATAACGTATAACGTATAACGTATAACGTATAACGTATAACGTATAACGTATAACGTATAACGTATAACGTATAACGTATAACGTATACCGTATAACGTATAACGTATAACTTATAACGTATAACGTATAACGTATAACGTGTAACGTATAACGTATAACGTAAAACGTATTACGTATTACGTATAACCTATAACGTCTAACGTATAACGTATAACGTATAACGTATAACGCATAACGTATAACGTATAACGTATTACGTTTAACCTGTAACGTCCAACGTATAACGTATAACGTATACCGTATAACGTATAACGTATAACTTATAACGTATAACGTATAACGTATAACGTGTAACGTATAACGTATAACGTAAAACGTATTACGTATTACGTATAACCTATAACGTCTAACGTATAACGTATTACGTATAACGTATAACGTATAACGTATAACGTATAACGTATAACGTATAACGTATAACGTATATCATATAACGTATAACGTATAACGTATAACGTATAACGTATAAGGCATAACGTATACCGTATAACGTATAACGTCAAACGTATAACGTATAACGTATAACGTATAACGTATAACGCATAACGTATAACGTATAACTTATAACGCATAACGTATAACGTATAACGTTTAACGTATAACGTATAACGTATAACGTATAACGTATAACGTATAACGTATAACGTACAACGTATAACGTATAACGTATATCGTATAACGTGTAACGTATAACGTATAACGTTTAACGTATAACGTATAACGTATAACGTATAACGTATAACGTATAACGTATAACGTATAACGTATAACGTATATCATATAACGTATAACGTATAACGTATAACGTATAACGTATAAGGCATAACGTATACCGTATAACGTATAACGTCAAACGTATAACGTATAACGTATAACGTATAACGTATAACGCATAACGTATGACGTATAACGTATAACGCATAACGTACAACGTATAACGTTTAACGTATAACGTATAACGTATAACGTATAACGTATAACGTATAACGTATAACGTACAACGTATAACGTATAACGTATATCGTATAACGTATAACGTATAACGTATAACGTTTAACGTATAACGTATAACGTATAACGTATAACGTATAACGTATAACGTATAACGTATAACGTATAACGTATAACGTATAACGTATAACGTATAACGTATACCGTATAACGTATAACGTATAACTTATAACGTATAACGTATAACGTATAACGTGTAACGTATAACGTATAACGTAAAACGTATTACGTATTACGTATAACCTATAACGTCTAACGTATAACGTATAACGTATAACGTATAACGCATAACGTATAACGTATTACGTATTACGTTTAACCTGTAACGTCCAACGTATAACGTATAACGTATACCGTATAACGTATAACGTATAACTTGTAACGTATAACGTATAACGTATAACGTGTAACGTATAACGTATAACGTAAAACGTGTTACGTATTACGTATAACCTATAACGTCTAACGTATAACGTATTACGTATAACGTATAACGTATAACGTATAACGTATAACGTATAACGTATAACGTATAACGTATATCATATAACGTATAACGTATAACGTATAACGTATAACGTATAAGGCATAACGTATACCGTATAACGTATAACGTCAAACGTATAACGTATAACGTATAACGTATAACGTATAACGCATAACGTATAACGTATAACTTATAACGCATAACGTATAACGTATAACGTTTAACGTATAACGTATAACGTATTACGTATAACGTATAACGTATAACGTATAACGTACAACGTATAACGTATAACGTATATCGTATAACGTGTAACGTATAACGTATAACGTTTAACGTATAACGTATAACGTATAACGTATACCGTATAACGTATAACGTATAACTTATAACGTATAACGTATAACGTATAACGTGTAACGTATAACGTATAACGTAAAACGTATTACGTATTACGTATAACCTATAACGTCTAACGTATAACGTATAACGTATAACGTATAACGCATAACGTATAACGTATTACGTATTACGTTTAACCTGTAACGTCCAACGTATAACGTATAACGTATACCGTATAACGTATAACGTATAACTTGTAACGTATAACGTATAACGTATAACGTGTAACGTATAACGTATAACGTAAAACGTGTTACGTATTACGTATAACCTATAACGTCTAACGTATAACGTATTACGTATAACGTATAACGTATAACGTATAACGTATAACGTATAACGTATAACGTATAACGTATATCATATAACGTATAACGTATAACGTATAACGTATAACGTATAAGGCATAACGTATACCGTATAACGTATAACGTCAAACGTATAACGTATAACGTATAACGTATAACGTATAACGCATAACGTATAACGTATAACTTATAACGCATAACGTATAACGTATAACGTTTAACGTATAACGTATAACGTATAACGTATAACGTATAACGTATAACGTATAACGTATAACGTACAACGTATAACGTATAACGTATATCGTATAACGTGTAACGTATAACGTATAACGTTTAACGTATAACGTATAACGTATAACGTATAACGTATAACGTATAACGTATAACGTATAACGTATATCATATAACGTATAACGTATAACGTATAACGTATAACGTATAAGGCATAACGTATACCATATAACGTATAACGTCAAACGTATAACGTATAACGTATAACGTATAACGTATAACGCATAACGTATGACGAATAACGTATAACGCATAACGTACAACGTATAACGTTTAACGTATAACGTATAACGTATAACGTATAACGTATAACGTATAACGTATAACGTACAACGTATAACGTATAACGTATATCGTATAACGTATAACGTATAACGTATAACGTTTAACGTATAACGTATAACGTATAACGTATAACGTATAACGTATAACGTATTACGTATAACGTATAACGAATAACGTATAACGTATAACGTATAACGTATAACGTATAACGTATAACGTATAACGTATAACGTATAACGCATAACGTATAACGCATAACGTATAAAGTACAACGTGTAACGTATAACGTATAGCGTATAACGTATAACATATTACATATTACATATAACGTATAACGTACAATGTATAACGTATAACGTATAACGTATAACGTATCACGTATAACGTATAACGTATGACGTATCACGTATAAGGTATGACCTATAACGCATAACGTATAGCGTATAACGCATAACGTATAACGTATAACGTATAACGTATAACGTATAACGTATAACGCATAACGTATAACGTATAACGTATAACGCATAACGTATAACGTATAACGTTTAACGTATAACGTATAACGTATAACGTATAACGTATAACGTATAACGTATAACGTACAACGTATAACGTATAACGTATATCGTATAACGTATAACGTATAACGTATAACGTTTAACGTATAACGTGTAACGTATAAGGTATAACGTATAAGGCATAACGTATACCGTATAACGTATAACGTCAAACGTATAACGTATAACGTATAACGTATAACGTATAACGCATAACGTATAACGTATAACGTATAACGCATAACGTATAACGCATAACGTATAACGCATAACGTATAACGTACAACGTGTAACGTATAACGTATAGCGTATAACGTATAACATATTACATATTACATATAACGCATAACGTACAACCTATAACGTATAACGTATAACGTATAACGTATCACGTATAACGTATAACGTATAGCGTATAACGTATAACATATTACATATTACATATAACTTATAACGTACAACGTATAACGTATAACGTATAACGCATAACTTAGAACGCATAACGTATAACGTATAACGTGTAACGTATAACGTATAGCGTATAACGTATAACGTATTACATATTACATATAACGTATAACGTACAACGTATAACGTATAACGTATAACGTATAACGTATAACGTATAACGTATAACGTATAACGCATAACGTATAATGCATAACGCATAACGTATAACGTGTAACGTATAACGTATAGCGTATAACGTATAACGTATTACATATTACATATAAAGTATAACGTACAACGTATAACGTATAACGTATAACGTATAACGTATAACGTATAACGTATAACGTATAACGTATAACGTATAACGTATAACGTATAACGCATAACGTATAACGCATAACGTATAAAGTACAACGTGTAACGTATAACGTATAGCGTATAACGTATAACATATTACATATTACATATAACGTATAACGTACAACGTATAACGTATAACGTATAACGTATAACGTATAACGCATAACGTATGACGTATAACGTATAACGCATAACGTACAACGTATAACGTTTAACGTATAACGTATAACGTATAACGTATAACGTATAACGTATAACGTATAACGTACAACGTATAACGTATAACGTATATCGTATAACGTATAACGTATAACGTATAACGTTTAACGTATAACGTATAACGTATAACGTATAACGTATAACGTATAACGTATAATGTATTACGTATAACGTATAACGAATAACGTATAACGTATAACGTATAACGTATAACGTATAACGTATAACGTATAACGTATAACGTATAACGCATAACGTATAACGCATAACGTATAAAGTACAACGTGTAACGTATAACGTATAGCGTATAACGTATAACATATTACATATTACATATAACGTATAACGTACAACGTATAACGTATAACGTATAACGTATAACGTATCACGTATAACGTATAACGTATGACGTATCACGTATAAGGTATGACCTATAACGCATAACGTATAGCGTATAACGTATAACGCATAACGTATAACGCATAACGTATAACGTACAACGTGTAACGTATAACGTATAGCGTATAACGTATAACGTATAACGTATAACGTATAACGTATAACGTATAACGTATAACGTATAACGTATTACGTATAACGTATAACGAATAACGTATAACGTATAACGTATAACGTATAACGTATAACGTATAACGTTTAACGTATAACGTATAACGTATAACGTATAACGTATAACGTATAACGTACAACGTATAACGTATAACGTATAATGTATAACGTATAACGTATAACGTTTAACGTATAACGTATAACGTATAACGCATAACGTATAACGTATAACGTGTGATGTATAACGTATAGCGTATAACGTATAACGTATTACATATTACATATAACGTATAACGTACAACGTATAACGTATAACGTATAACGTATAACGTATAACGTATCACGTATAACGTATAACGTATGACGTATCACGTATAAGGTATGACCTATAACGCATAACGTATAGCGTATAACGCATAACGTATAACGTATAACGTATAACGTATAACGTATAACGTATAACGTATAACGTATAACGTATAACGTATCACGTATAACGTATAACGTATGACGTATCACGTATAAGGTATGACCTATAACGCATAACGTATAGCGTATAACGCATAACGTATAACGTATAACGTATAACGTATATCGTATAACGTATAACGTATAACGTATTACGTTTAACGTATAACGTATAACGTATAACGTATAACGTATAACGTATAACGTATAACGTATTACGTATAACGTATAACGAATAACGTATAACGTATAACGTATAACGTATAACGTATAACGTATAACGTATAACGTATAACGCATAACGTATAACGCATAACGTATAACGTACAACGTGTAACGTATAACGTATAGCGTATAACGTATAACATATTACATATTACATATAACGTATAACGTACAACGTATAACGTATAACGTATAACGTATAACGTATAACGTATAACGTATAACGTATAACGTATAACGTATAACGCATAACGTATAATGCATAACGCATAACGTATAACGTGTAACGTATAACGTATAGCGTATAACGTATAACGTATTACATATTACATATAAAGTATAACGTACAACGTATAACGTATAACGTATAACGTCTAACGTATAACGTCTAACGTTTAACGTATAACGTATAACGTATTACATATTACATATAACGTATAACGTACAACGTATAACGTATAACGTATAACGTATATCGTATAACGAATAACGTATAACGTATAACGTTTAACGTATAACGTATAACGTATAACGTATAACGTATAACGTATAACGTATTACGTATAACGTATAACGAATAACGTATAACGTATAACGTATAACGTATAACGTATAACGTATAACGTATAACGTATAACGTATAACGTATAACGTATAACGCATAACGTATAACGTATAACTTATAACGCATAACGTATAACGTATAACGTTTAACGTATAACGTATAACGTATAACGTATAACGTATAACGTATAACGTATAACGTACAACGTATAACGTATAACGTATAATGTATAACGTATAACGTATAACGTTTAACGTATAACGTATAACGTATAACGCATAACGTATAACGTATAACGTGTGATGTATAACGTATAGCGTATAACGTATAACGTATTACATATTACATATAACGTATAACGTACAACGTATAACGTATAACGTATAACGTATAACGTATAACGTATCACGTATAACGTATAACGTATGACGTATCACGTATAAGGTATGACCTATAACGCATAACGTATAGCGTATAACGCATAACGTATAACGTATAACGTATAACGTATAACGTATAACGTATAACGTATAACGTATAACGTATAACGTATAACGTATCACGTATAACGTATAACGTATGACGTATCACGTATAAGGTATGACCTATAACGCATAACGTATAGCGTATAACGCATAACGTATAACGTATAACGTATAACGTATATCGTATAACGTATAACGTATAACGTATTACGTTTAACGTATAACGTATAACGTATAACGTATAACGTATAACGTATAACGTATAACGTATTACGTATAACGTATAACGAATAACGTATAACGTATAACGTATAACGTATAACGTATAACGTATAACGTATAACGTATAACGCATAACGTATAACGCATAACGTATAACGTACAACGTGTAACGTATAACGTATAGCGTATAACGTATAACATATTACATATTACATATAACGTATAACGTACAACGTATAACGTATAACGTATAACGTATAACGTATAACGTATAACGTATAACGTATAACGTATAACGTATAACGCATAACGTATAATGCATAACGCATAACGTATAACGTGTAACGTATAACGTATAGCGTATAACGTATAACGTATTACATATTACATATAAAGTATAACGTACAACGTATAACGTATAACGTATAACGTCTAACGTATAACGTCTAACGTTTAACGTATAACGTATAACGTATTACATATTACATATAACGTATAACGTACAACGTATAACGTATAACGTATAACGTATATCGTATAACGAATAACGTATAACGTATAACGTTTAACGTATAACGTATAACGTATAACGTATAACGTATAACGTATAACGTATTACGTATAACGTATAACGAATAACGTATAACGTATAACGCATAACGTATAACGTATAACGTATAACGTATAACGTATAACGCATAACGTATAACGCATAACGTATAACGTACAACGTGTAACGTATAATGTATAGCGTATAACGTATAACATATTACATATTACATATAACGTATAACGTACAACCTATAACGTATAACGTATAACGTATAACGTATCACGTATAACGTATAACGTATGACGTATCACGTATAAGGTATGACCTATAACGCATAACGTATAGCGTATAACGCATAACGTATAACGTATAACGTATATCGTATAACGTATAACGTATAACGTATAACGTTTAACGTATAACGTATAACGTATAACGTATAACGTATAACGTATAACGTATAACGTATTACGTATAACGTATAACGAATAACGTATAACGTATAACGTATAACGTATAACGTATAACGTATAACGTATAACGTATAACGCATAACGTATAACGCATAACGTATAACGTACAACGTGTAACGTATATCGTATAGCGTATAACGTATAACATATTACATATTACATATAACGTATAACGTACAACGTATAACGTATACCGTATAACGCATAACGTATAACGCATAACGTATAACGTATAACGTGTAACGTATAACGTATAGCGTATAACGTATAACGTATTACATATTACATATAACGTATAACGTACAACGTATAACGTATAACGTATAACGTATAACGTATAACGTATAACGTATAACGTATAACGCATAACGTATAATGCATAACGCATAACGTATAACGTGTAACGTATAACGTATAGCGTATAACGTATAACGTATTACATATTACATATAAAGTATAACGTACAACGTATAACGTATAACGTATAACGTCTAACGTATAACGTATAACGTTTAACGTATAACGTATAACGTATAACGTATAACGTATAACGTATAACGTATAACGTATAACGTACAACGTATAACGTATAACGTATATCGTATAACGTATAACGTATAACGTATAACGTTTAACGTATAACGTATAACGTATAACGTATAACGTATAACGTATAACGTATAACGCATAACGTATAACGTATAACTTATAACGCATAACGTATAACGTATAACGTTTAACGTATAACGTATAACGTATAACGTATAACGTATAACGTATAACGTATAACGTACAACGTATAACGTATGACGTATATCGTATAACGTGTAACGTATAACGTATAACGTTTAACGTATAACGTATAACGTATAACGTATAACGTATAACGTATAACGTATAACGTATAACGTATATCATATAACTTATAACGTATAACGTATAACGTATAACGTATAAGGCATAACGTATACCGTATAACGTATAACGTCAAACGTATAACGTATAACGTATAACGTATAACGTATAACGCATAACGTATGACGTATAACGTATAACGCATAACGTACAACGTATAACGTATAACGTATATCGTATAACGTATAACGTATAACGTATAACGTTTAACGTATAACGTATAACGTATAACGTATAACGTATAACGTATAACGTATTACGTATAACGTATAACGAATAACGTATAACGTATAACGTATAACGTATAACGTATAACGTATAACGTATAACGTATAACGTATAACGTATAACGCATAACGTATAACGCATAACGTATAACGTACAACGTGTAACGTATAACGTATAGCGTATAACGTATAACATATTACATATTACATATAACGTATAACGTACAACGTATAACGTATAACGTATAACGTATAACGTATAACGTATAACGTATAACGTATAACGTATAACGCATAACGTATAATGCATAACGCATAACGTATAACGTGTAACGTATAACGTATAGCGTATAACGTATAACGTATTACATATTACATATAAAGTATAACGTACAACGTATAACGTATAACGTATAACGTCTAACGTATAACGTCTAACGTTTAACGTATAACGTATAACGTATTACATATTACATATAACGTATAACGTACAACGTATAACGTATAACGTATAACGTATATCGTATAACGTATAACGTATAACGTATAACGTTTAACGTATAACGTATAACGTATAACGTATAACGTATAACGTATAACGTATTACGTATAACGTATAACGAATAACGTATAACGTATAACGTATAACGTATAACGTATAACGTATAACGTATAACGTATAACGCATAACGTATAACGCATAACGTATAACGTACAACGTGTAACGTATAACGTATAGCGTATAACGTATAACATATTACATATTACATATAACGTATAACGTACAACCTATAACGTATAACGTATAACGTATAACGTATCACGTATAACGTATAACGTATGACGTATCACGTATAAGGTATGACCTATAACGCATAACGTATAGCGTATAACGCATAACGTATAACGTATAACGTATATCGTATAACGTATAACGTATAACGTATAACGTTTAACGTATAACGTATAACGTATAACGTATAACGTATAACGTATAACGTATTACGTATAACGTATAACGAATAACGTATAACGTATAACGTATAACGTATAACGTATAACGTATAACGTATAACGTATAACGCATAACGTATAACGCATAACGTATAACGTACAACGTGTAACGTATATCGTATAGCGTATAACGTATAACATATTACATATTACATATAACGTATAACGTACAACGTATAACGTATAACGTATTACATATTACATATAACGTATAACGTACAACGTATAACGTATAACGTATAACGTATAACGTATAACGTATAACGTATAACGTATAACGTATAACGCATAACGTATAATGCATAACGCATAACGTATAACCTGTAACGTATAACGTATAGCGTATAACGTATAACGTATTACATATTACATATAACGTATAACGTACAACGTATAACGTATAACGTATAACGTATAACGTATAACGTATAACGTATAACGTATAACGTATAACGCATAACGTATAATGCATAACGCATAACGTATAACCTGTAACGTATAACGTATAGCGTATAACGTATAACGTATTACATATTACATATAAAGTATAACGTACAACGTATAACGTATAACGTATAACGTTTAACGTATAACGTATAACGTATAACGTATAACGTATAACGTATAACGTATAACGTACAACGTATAACGTATAACGTATATCGTATAACGTGTAACGTATAACGTATAACGTTTAACGTATAACGTATAACGTATAACGTATAACGTATAACGTATAACGTATAACGTATAACGTATATCATATAACGTATAACGTATAACGTATAACGTATAACGTATAAGGCATAACGTATACCGTATAACGTATAACGTCAAACGTATAACGTATAACGTATAACGTATAACGTATAACGTATAACGCATAACGTATGACGTATAACGTATAACGCATAACGTACAACGTATAACGTTTAACGTTTAACGTATAACGTGTAACGTATAACGTATAGCGTATAACGTATAACGTATTACATATTACATATAACGTATAACGTACAACGTATAACGTATAACGTATAACGTATAACGTATAACGTATAACGTATAACGTATAACGCATAACGTATAATGCATAACGCATAACGTATAACGTGTAACGTATAACGTATAGCGTATAACGTATAACGTATTACATATTACATATAAAGTATAACGTACAACGTATAACGTATAACGTATAACGTCTAACGTATAACGTATAACGTTTAACGTATAACGTATAACGTATAACGTATAACGTATAACGTATAACGTATAACGTATAACGTACAACGTATAACGTATAACGTATATCGTATAACGTATAACGTATAACGTATAACGTTTAACGTATAACGTATAACGTATAACGTATAACGTATAACGTATAACGTATAACGCATAACGTATAACGTATAACTTATAACGCATAACGTATAACGTATAACGTTTAACGTATAACGTATAACGTATAACGTATAACGTATAACGTATAACGTATAACGTATAACGTATATCATATAACGTATAACGTATAACGTATAACGTATAACGTATAACGTATAACGTATAACGCATAACGTATAATGCATAACGCATAACGTATAACCTGTAACGTATAACGTATAGCGTATAACGTATAACGTATTACATATTACATATAAAGTATAACGTACAACGTATAACGTATAACGTATAACGTTTAACGTATAACGTATAACGTATAACGTATAACGTATAACGTATAACGTATAACGTACAACGTATAACGTATAACGTATATCGTATAACGTGTAACGTATAACGTATAACGTTTAACGTATAACGTATAACGCATAACGTATAAAGTACAACGTGTAACGTATAACGTATAGCGTATAACGTATAACATATTACATATTACATATAACGTATAACGTACAACGTATAACGTATAACGTATAACGTATAACGTATCACGTATAACGTATAACGTATGACGTATCACGTATAAGGTATGACCTATAACGCATAACGTATAGCGTATAACGCATAACGTATAACGTATAACGTATAACGTATAACGTATAACGTATAACGCATAACGTATAACGTATAACGTATAACGCATAACGTATAACGTATAACGTTTAACGTATAACGTATAACGTATAACGTATAACGTATAACGTATAACGTATAACGTACAACGTATAACGTATAACGTATATCGTATGACGTATCACGTATAAGGTATGACCTATAACGCATAACGTATAGCGTATAACGCATAACGTATAACGTATAACGTATAACGTATAACGTATAACGTATAACGTATAACGTATAACGTATAACGTATAACGTATCACGTATAACGTATAACGTATGACGTATCACGTATAAGGTATGACCTATAACGCATAACGTATAGCGTATAACGCATAACGTATAACGTATAACGTATAACGTATATCGTATAACGTATAACGTATAACGTATTACGTTTAACGTATAACGTATAACGTATAACGTATAACGTATAACGTATAACGTATAACGTATTACGTATAACGTATAACGAATAACGTATAACGTATAACGTATAACGTATAACGTATAACGTATAACGTATAACGTATAACGCATAACGTATAACGCATAACGTATAACGTACAACGTGTAACGTATAACGTATAGCGTATAACGTATAACATATTACATATTACATATAACGTATAACGTACAACGTATAACGTATAACGTATAACGTATAACGTATAACGTATAACGTATAACGTATAACGTATAACGTATAACGCATAACGTATAATGCATAACGCATAACGTATAACGTGTAACGTATAACGTATAGCGTATAACGTATAACGTATTACATATTACATATAAAGTATAACGTACAACGTATAACGTATAACGTATAACGTCTAACGTATAACGTCTAACGTTTAACGTATAACGTATAACGTATTACATATTACATATAACGTATAACGTACAACGTATAACGTATAACGTATAACGTATATCGTATAACGAATAACGTATAACGTATAACGTTTAACGTATAACGTATAACGTATAACGTATAACGTATAACGTATAACGTATTACGTATAACGTATAACGAATAACGTATAACGTATAACGTATAACGTATAACGTATAACGTATAACGTATAACGTATAACGCATAACGTATAACGCATAACGTATAACGTACAACGTGTAACGTATAATGTATAGCGTATAACGTATAACATATTACATATTACATATAACGTATAACGTACAACCTATAACGTATAACGTATAACGTATAACGTATCACGTATAACGTATAACGTATGACGTATCACGTATAAGGTATGACCTATAACGCATAACGTATAGCGTATAACGCATAACGTATAACGTATAACGTATATCGTATAACGTATAACGTATAACGTATAACGTTTAACGTATAACGTATAACGTATAACGTATAACGTATAACGTATAACGTATTACGTATAACGTATAACGAATAACGTATAACGTATAACGTATAACGTATAACGTATAACGTATAACGTATAACGTATAACGCATAACGTATAACGCATAACGTATAACGTACAACGTGTAACGTATATCGTATAGCGTATAACGTATAACATATTACATATTACATATAACGTATAACGTACAACGTATAACGTATACCGTATAACGCATAACGTATAACGCATAACGTATAACGTATAACGTGTAACGTATAACGTATAGCGTATAACGTATAACGTATTACATATTACATATAACGTATAACGTACAACGTATAACGTATAACGTATAACGTATAACGTATAACGTATAACGTATAACGTATAACGCATAACGTATAATGCATAACGCATAACGTATAACGTGTAACGTATAACGTATAGCGTATAACGTATAACGTATTACATATTACATATAAAGTATAACGTACAACGTATAACGTATAACGTATAACGTCTAACGTATAACGTATAACGTTTAACGTATAACGTATAACGTATAACGTATAACGTATAACGTATAACGTATAACGTATAACGTACAACGTATAACGTATAACGTATATCGTATAACGTATAACGTATAACGTATAACGTTTAACGTATAACGTATAACGTATAACGTATAACGTATAACGTATAACGTATAACGCATAACGTATAACGTATAACTTATAACGCATAACGTATAACGTATAACGTTTAACGTATAACGTATAACGTATAACGTATAACGTATAACGTATAACGTATAACGTACAACGTATAACGTATAACGTATATCGTATAACGTGTAACGTATAACGTATAACGTTTAACGTATAACGTATAACGTATAACGTATAACGTATAACGTATAACGTATAACGTATAACGTATATCATATAACGTATAACGTATAACGTATAACGTATAACGTATAAGGCATAACGTATACCGTATAACGTATAACGTCAAACGTATAACGTATAACGTATAACGTATAACGTATAACGCATAACGTATGACGTATAACGTATAACGCATAACGTACAACGTATAACGTATAACGTATATCGTATAACGTATAACGTATAACGTATAACGTTTAACGTATAACGTATAACGTATAACGTATAACGTATAACGTATAACGTATTACGTATAACGTATAACGAATAACGTATAACGTATAACGTATAACGTATAACGTATAACGTATAACGTATAACGTATAACGTATAACGTATAACGCATAACGTATAACGCATAACGTATAACGTACAACGTGTAACGTATAACGTATAGCGTATAACGTATAACATATTACATATTACATATAACGTATAACGTACAACGTATAACGTATAACGTATAACGTATAACGTATAACGTATAACGTATAACGTATAACGTATAACGCATAACGTATAATGCATAACGCATAACGTATAACGTGTAACGTATAACGTATAGCGTATAACGTATAACGTATTACATATTACATATAAAGTATAACGTACAACGTATAACGTATAACGTATAACGTCTAACGTATAACGTCTAACGTTTAACGTATAACGTATAACGTATTACATATTACATATAACGTATAACGTACAACGTATAACGTATAACGTATAACGTATATCGTATAACGTATAACGTATAACGTATAACGTTTAACGTATAACGTATAACGTATAACGTATAACGTATAACGTATAACGTATTACGTATAACGTATAACGAATAACGTATAACGTATAACGTATAACGTATAACGTATAACGTATAACGTATAACGTATAACGCATAACGTATAACGCATAACGTATAACGTACAACGTGTAACGTATAACGTATAGCGTATAACGTATAACATATTACATATTACATATAACGTATAACGTACAACCTATAACGTATAACGTATAACGTATAACGTATCACGTATAACGTATAACGTATGACGTATCACGTATAAGGTATGACCTATAACGCATAACGTATAGCGTATAACGCATAACGTATAACGTATAACGTATATCGTATAACGTATAACGTATAACGTATAACGTTTAACGTATAACGTATAACGTATAACGTATAACGTATAACGTATAACGTATTACGTATAACGTATAACGAATAACGTATAACGTATAACGTATAACGTATAACGTATAACGTATAACGTATAACGTATAACGCATAACGTATAACGCATAACGTATAACGTACAACGTGTAACGTATATCGTATAGCGTATAACGTATAACATATTACATATTACATATAACGTATAACGTACAACGTATAACGTATACCGTATAACGCATAACGTATAACGCATAACGTATAACGTATAACGTGTAACGTATAACGTATAGCGTATAACGTATAACGTATTACATATTACATATAACGTATAACGTACAACGTATAACGTATAACGTATAACGTATAACGTATAACGTATAACGTATAACGTATAACGTATAACGCATAACGTATAATGCATAACGCATAACGTATAACCTGTAACGTATAACGTATAGCGTATAACGTATAACGTATTACATATTACATATAAAGTATAACGTACAACGTATAACGTATAACGTATAACGTTTAACGTATAACGTATAACGTATAACGTATAACGTATAACGTATAACGTATAACGTACAACGTATAACGTATAACGTATATCGTATAACGTGTAACGTATAACGTATAACGTTTAACGTATAACGTATAACGTATAACGTATAACGTATAACGTATAACGTATAACGTATAACGTATATCATATAACGTATAACGTATAACGTATAACGTATAACGTATAAGGCATAACGTATACCGTATAACGTATAACGTCAAACGTATAACGTATAACGTATAACGTATAACGTATAACGTATAACGCATAACGTATGACGTATAACGTATAACGCATAACGTACAACGTATAACGTTTAACGTTTAACGTATAACGTGTAACGTATAACGTATAGCGTATAACGTATAACGTATTACATATTACATATAACGTATAACGTACAACGTATAACGTATAACGTATAACGTATAACGTATAACGTATAACGTATAACGTATAACGCATAACGTATAATGCATAACGCATAACGTATAACGTGTAACGTATAACGTATAGCGTATAACGTATAACGTATTACATATTACATATAAAGTATAACGTACAACGTATAACGTATAACGTATAACGTCTAACGTATAACGTATAACGTTTAACGTATAACGTATAACGTATAACGTATAACGTATAACGTATAACGTATAACGTATAACGTACAACGTATAACGTATAACGTATATCGTATAACGTATAACGTATAACGTATAACGTTTAACGTATAACGTATAACGTATAACGTATAACGTATAACGTATAACGTATAACGCATAACGTATAACGTATAACTTATAACGCATAACGTATAACGTATAACGTTTAACGTATAACGTATAACGTATAACGTATAACGTATAACGTATAACGTATAACGTATAACGTATATCATATAACGTATAACGTATAACGTATAACGTATAACGTATAACGTATAACGTATAACGCATAACGTATAATGCATAACGCATAACGTATAACCTGTAACGTATAACGTATAGCGTATAACGTATAACGTATTACATATTACATATAAAGTATAACGTACAACGTATAACGTATAACGTATAACGTTTAACGTATAACGTATAACGTATAACGTATAACGTATAACGTATAACGTATAACGTACAACGTATAACGTATAACGTATATCGTATAACGTGTAACGTATAACGTATAACGTTTAACGTATAACGTATAACGCATAACGTATAAAGTACAACGTGTAACGTATAACGTATAGCGTATAACGTATAACATATTACATATTACATATAACGTATAACGTACAACGTATAACGTATAACGTATAACGTATAACGTATCACGTATAACGTATAACGTATGACGTATCACGTATAAGGTATGACCTATAACGCATAACGTATAGCGTATAACGCATAACGTATAACGTATAACGTATAACGTATAACGTATAACGTATAACGCATAACGTATAACGTATAACGTATAACGCATAACGTATAACGTATAACGTTTAACGTATAACGTATAACGTATAACGTATAACGTATAACGTATAACGTATAACGTACAACGTATAACGTATAACGTATATCGTATAACGTATAACGTATAACGTATAACGTTTAACGTATAACGTGTAACGTATAAGGTATAACGTATAAGGCATAACGTATACCGTATAACGTATAACGTCAAACGTATAACGTATAACGTATAACGTATAACGTATAACGCATAACGTATAACGTATAACGTATAACGCATAACGTATAACGCATAACGTATAACGCATAACGTATAACGTACAACGTGTAACGTATAACGTATAGCGTATAACGTATAACATATTACATATTACATATAACGTATAACGTACAACCTATAACGTATAACGTATAACGTATAACGTATCACGTATAACGTATAACGTATAGCGTATAACGTATAACATATTACATATTACATATAACGTGTAACGTACAACGTATAACGTATAACGTATAACGCATAACTTATAACGCATAACGTATAACGTATAACGTGTAACGTATAACGTATAGCGTATAACGTATAACGTATTACATATTACATATAACGTATAACGTACAACGTATAACGTATAACGTATAACGTATAACGTATAACGTATAACGTATAACGTATAACGTATAACGCATAACGTATAATGCATAACGCATAACGTATAACGTGTAACGTATAACGTATAGCGTATAACGTATAACGTATTACATATTACATATAAAGTATAACGTACAACGTATAACGTATAACGTATAACGTATAACGTATAACGTATAACGTATAACGTATAACGTATAACGTATAACGTATAACGCATAACGTATAACGCATAACGTATAAAGTACAACGCGTAACGTATAACGTATAGCGTATAACGTATAACATATTACATATTACATATAACGTATAACGTACAACGTATAACGTATAACGTATAACGTATAACGTATAACGCATAACGTATGACGTATAACGTATAACGCATAACGTACAACGTATAACGTTTAACGTATAACGTATAACGTATAACGTATAACGTATAACGTATAACGTATAACGTACAACGTATAACGTATAACGTATATCGTATAACGTATAACGTATAACGTATAACGTTTAACGTATAACGTATAACGTATAACGTATAACGTATAACGTATAACGTATTACGTATAACGTATAACGAATAACGTATAACGTATAACGTATAACGTATAACGTATAACGTATAACGTATAACGTATAACGTATAACGTATAACGCATAACGTATAACGCATAACGTATAAAGTACAACGTGTAACGTATAACGTATAGCGTATAACGTATAACGTATTACATATTACATATAAAGTATAACGTACAACGTATAACGTATAACGTATAACGTCTAACGTATAACGTATAACGTTTAACGTATAACGTATAACGTATAACGTATAACGTATAACGTATAACGTATAACGTATAACGTACAACGTATAACGTATAACGTATATCGTATAACGTATAACGTATAACGTATAACGTTTAACGTATAACGTATAACGTATAACGTATAACGTATAACGTATAACGTATAACGCATAACGTATAACGTATAACTTATAACGCATAACGTATAACGTATAACGTTTAACGTATAACGTATAACGTATAACGTATAACGTATAACGTATAACGTATAACGTATAAAGTATATCATATAACGTATAACGTATAACGTATAACGTATAACGTATAACGTATAACGTATAACGCATAACGTATAATGCATAACGCATAACGTATAACCTGTAACGTATAACGTATAGCGTATAACGTATAACGTATTACATATTACATATAAAGTATAACGTACAACGTATAACGTATAACGTATAACGTTTAACGTATAACGTATAACGTATAACGTATAACGTATAACGTATAACGTATAACGTACAACGTATAACGTATAACGTATATCGTATAACGTGTAACGTATAACGTATAACGTTTAACGTATAACGTATAACGCATAACGTATAAAGTACAACGTGTAACGTATAACGTATAGCGTATAACGTATAACATATTACATATTACATATAACGTATAACGTACAACGTATAACGTATAACGTATAACGTATAACGTATCACGTATAACGTATAACGTATGACGTATCACGTATAAGGTATGACCTATAACGCATAACGTATAGCGTATAACGCATAACGTATAACGTATAACGTATAACGTATAACGTATAACGTATAACGCATAACGTATAACGTATAACGTATAACGCATAACGTATAACGTATAACGTTTAACGTATAACGTATAACGTATAACGTATAACGTATAACGTATAACGTATAACGTACAACGTATAACGTATAACGTATATCGTATAACGTATAACGTATAACGTATAACGTTTAACGTATAACGTGTAACGTATAAGGTATAACGTATAAGGCATAACGTATACCGTATAACGTATAACGTCAAACGTATAACGTATAACGTATAACGTATAACGTATAACGCATAACGTATAACGTATAACGTATAACGCATAACGTATAACGCATAACGTATAACGCATAACGTATAACGTACAACGTGTAACGTATAACGTATAGCGTATAACGTATAACATATTACATATTACATATAACGTATAACGTACAACCTATAACGTATAACGTATAACGTATAACGTATCACGTATAACGTATAACGTATAGCGTATAACGTATAACATATTACATATTACATATAACGTATAACGTACAACGTATAACGTATAACGTATAACGCATAACTTATAACGCATAACGTATAACGTATAACGTGTAACGTATAACGTATAGCGTATAACGTATAACGTATTACATATTACATATAACGTATAACGTACAACGTATAACGTATAACGTATAACGTATAACGTATAACGTATAACGTATAACGTATAACGTATAACGCATAACGTATAATGCATAACGCATAACGTATAACGTGTAACGTATAACGTATAGCGTATAACGTATAACGTATTACATATTACATATAAAGTATAACGTACAACGTATAACGTATAACGTATAACGTATAACGTATAACGTATAACGTATAACGTATAACGTATAACGTATAACGTATAACGCATAACGTATAACGCATAACGTATAAAGTACAACGCGTAACGTATAACGTATAGCGTATAACGTATAACATATTACATATTACATATAACGTATAACGTACAACGTATAACGTATAACGTATAACGTATAACGTATAACGCATAACGTATGACGTATAACGTATAACGCATAACGTACAACGTATAACGTTTAACGTATAACGTATAACGTATAACGTATAACGTATAACGTATAACGTATAACGTACAACGTATAACGTATAACGTATATCGTATAACGTATAACGTATAACGTATAACGTTTAACGTATAACGTATAACGTATAACGTATAACGTATAACGTATAACGTATTACGTATAACGTATAACGAATAACGTATAACGTATAACGTATAACGTATAACGTATAACGTATAACGTATAACGTATAACGTATAACGTATAACGCATAACGTATAACGCATAACGTATAAAGTACAACGTGTAACGTATAACGTATAGCGTATAACGTATAACATATTACATATTACATATAACGTATAACGTACAACGTATAACGTATAACGTATAACGTATAACGTATCACGTATAACGTATAACGTATGACGTATCACGTATAAGGTATGACCTATAACGCATAACGTATAGCGTATAACGCATAACGTATAACGTATAACGTATAACGTATAACGTATAACGTATAACGTATAACGCATAACGTATAACGTATAACGTATAACGCATAACGTATAACGTATAACGTTTAACGTATAACGTATAACGTATAACGTATAACGTATAACGTATAACGTATAACGTACAACGTATAACGTATAACGTATATCGTATAACGTATAACGTATAACGTATAACGTTTAACGTATAACGTGTAACGTATAAGGTATAACGTATAAGGCATAACGTATACCGTATAACGTATAACGTCAAACGTATAACGTATAACGTATAACGTATAACGTATAATGCATAACGTATAACGTATAACGTATAACGCATAACGTATAACGCATAACGTATAACGCATAACGTATAACGTACAACGTGTAACGTATAACGTATAGCGTATAACGTATAACATATTACATATTACATATAACGTATAACGTACAACCTATAACGTATAACGTATAACGTATAACGTATCACGTATAACGTATAACGTATAGCGTATAACGTATAACATATTACATATTACATATAACGTATAACGTACAACGTATAACGTATAACGTATAACGCATAACTTATAACGCATAACGTATAACGTATAACGTGTAACGTATAACGTATAGCGTATAACGTATAACGTATTACATATTACATATAACGTATAACGTACAACGTATAACGTATAACGTATAACGTATAACGTATAACGTATAACGTATAACGTATAACGCATAACGTATAATGCATAACGCATAACGTATAACGTGTAACGTATAACGTATAGCGTATAACGTATAACGTATTACATATTACATATAAAGTATAACGTACAACGTATAACGTATAACGTATAACGTCTAACGTATAACGTATAACGTCTAACGTTGAACGTATAACGTATAACGTATTACATATTACATATAACGTATAACGTACAACGTATAACGTATAACGTATAACGTATATCGTATAACGTATAACGTATAACGTATAACGTTTAACGTATAACGTATAACGTATGACGTATAACGTATAACGTATAACGTATTACGTATAACGTATAACGAATAACGTATAACGTATAACGTATAACGTATAACGTATAACGTATAACGTATAACGTATAACGCATAACGTATAACGCATAACGTATAACGTACAACGTGTAACGTATAACGTATAGCGTATAACGTATAACATATTACATATTACATATAACGTATAACGTACAACCTATAACGTATAACGTATAACGTATAACGTATCACGTATAACGTATAACGTATGACGTATCACGTACAAGGTATGACCTATAACGCATAACGTATAGCGTATAACGCATAACGTATAACGTATAACGTATAACGTATATCGTATAACGTATAACGTATAAGGTATAACGTTTAACGTATAACGTATAACGTATAACGTATAACGTATAACGTATAACGTATTACGTATAACGTATAACGAATAACGTATAACGTATAACGTATAACGTATAACGTATAACGTATAACGTATAACGTATAACGCATAACGTATAACGCATAACGTATAACGTACAACGTGTAACGTATAACGTATAGCGTATAACGTATAACATATTACATATTACATATAACGTATAACGTACAACGTATAACGTATAACGTATAACGTATAACGTATAACGTATAACGTATAACGTATAACGTATAACGCATAACGTATAATGCATAACGCATAACGTATAACGTGTAACGTATAACGTATAGCGTATAACGTATAACGTATTACATATTACATATAAAGTATAACGTACAACGTATAACGTATAACGTATAACGTCTAACGTATAACGTATAACGTCTAACGTTTAACGTATAACGTATAACGTATTACATATTACATATAACGTATAACGTACAACGTATAACGTATAACGTATAACGTATATCGTATAACGTATAACGTATAACGTATAACGTTTAACGTATAACGTATAACGTATAACGTATAACGTATAACGTATAACGTATTACGTATAACGTATAACGAATAACGTATAACGTATAACGTATAACGTATAACGTATAACGTATAACGTATAACGTATAACGCATAACGTATAACGCATAACGTATAACGTACAACGTGTAACGTATAACGTATAGCGTATAACGTATAACATATTACATATTACATATAACGTATAACGTACAACCTATAACGTATAACGTATAACGTATAACGTATCACGTATAACGTATAACGTATAACGTATGACGTATCACGTATAAGGTATGACCTATAACGCATGACGTATAGCGTATAACGCATAACGTATAACGTATAACGTATATCGTATAACGTATAACGTATAACGTATAACGTATAACGTATAACGTTTAACGTATAACGTATAACGTATAACGTATAACGTATAACGTATAACGTATTACGTATAACGTATAACGAATAACGTATAACGTATAACGTATAACGTATAACGTATAACGTATAACGTATAACGTATAACGCATAACGTATAACGCATAACGTATAACGTACAACGTGTAACGTATATCGTATAGCGTATAACGTATAACATATTACATATTACATATAACGTATAACGTACAACGTATAACGTATACCGTATAACGCATAACGTATAACGCATAACGTATAACGTATAACGTGTAACGTATAACGTATAGCGTATAACGTATAACGTATTACATATTACATATAACGTATAACGTACAACGTATAACGTATAACGTATAACGTATAACGTATAACGTATAACGTATAACGTATAACGCATAACGTATAATGCATAACGCATAACGTATAACGTGTAACGTATAACGTATAGCGTATAACGTATAACGTATTACTTATTACATATAAAGTATAACGTACAACGTATAACGTATAACGTATAACGTCTAACGTATAACGTATAACGTTTCACGTATAACGTATAACGTATAACGTATAACGTATAACGTATAACGTATAACGTACAACGTATAACGTATAACGTATATCGTATAACGTATAACGTATAACGTATAACGTTTAACGTATAACGTATAACGTATAACGTATAACGTATAACGTATAACGTATAACGCATAACGTATAACGTATAACTTATAACGCATAACGTATAACGTATAACGTTTAACGTATAACGTATAACGTATAACGTATAACGTATAACGTATAACGTATAACGTACAACGTATAACGTATAACGTATATCGTATAACGTGTAACGTATAACGTATAACGTTTAACGTATAACGTATAACGTATAACGTATAACGTATAACGTATAACGTATAACGTATAACGTATAACGTATATCATATAACGTATAACGTATAACGTATAACGTATAACGTATAAGGCATAACGTATACCGTATAACGTATAACGTCAAACGTATAACGTATAACGTATAACGTATAACGTATAACGCATAACGTATGACGTATAACGTATAACGCATAACGTACAACGTATAACGTTTAACGTATAACGTATAACGTATAACGTATAACGTATAACGTATAACGTATAACGTACAACGTATAACGTATAACGTATATCGTATAACGTATAACGTATAACGTATAACGTTTAACGTATAACGTATAACGTATAACGTATAACGTATAACGTATAACGTATTACGTATAACGTATAACGAATAACGTATAACGTATAACGTATAACGTATAACGTTTAACGTATAACGTATAACGTATAACGTATAACGTATAACGTATAACGTATAACGTATAACGTATATCATATAACGTATAACGTATAACGTATAACGTATAACGTATAAGGCATAACGTATACCGTATAACGTATAACGTCAAACGTATAACGTATAACGTATAACGTATAACGTATAACGTATAACGCATAACGTATGACGTATAACGTATAACGCATAACGTACAACGTATAACGTTTAACGTTTAACGTATAACGTGTAACGTATAACGTATAGCGTATAACGTATAACGTATTACATATTACATATAACGTATAACGTACAACGTATAACGTATAACGTATAACGTATAACGTATAACGTATAACGTATAACGTATAACGCATAACGTATAATGCATAACGCATAACGTATAACGTGTAACGTATAACGTATAGCGTATAACGTATAACGTATTACATATTACATATAAAGTATAACGTACAACGTATAACGTATAACGTATAACGTCTAACGTATAACGTATAACGTTTAACGTATAACGTATAACGTATAACGTATAACGTATAACGTATAACGTATAACGTATAACGTACAACGTATAACGTATAACGTATATCGTATAACGTATAACGTATAACGTATAACGTTTAACGTATAACGTATAACGTATAACGTATAACGTATAACGTATAACGTATAACGCATAACGTATAACGTATAACTTATAACGCATAACGTATAACGTATAACGTTTAACGTATAACGTATAACGTATAACGTATAACGTATAACGTATAACGTATAACGTATAACGTATATCATATAACGTATAACGTATAACGTATAACGTATAACGTATAACGTATAACGTATAACGCATAACGTATAATGCATAACGCATAACGTATAACCTGTAACGTATAACGTATAGCGTATAACGTATAACGTATTACATATTACATATAAAGTATAACGTACAACGTATAACGTATAACGTATAACGTTTAACGTATAACGTATAACGTATAACGTATAACGTATAACGTATAACGTATAACGTACAACGTATAACGTATAACGTATATCGTATAACGTGTAACGTATAACGTATAACGTTTAACGTATAACGTATAACGCATAACGTATAAAGTACAACGTGTAACGTATAACGTATAGCGTATAACGTATAACATATTACATATTACATATAACGTACAACGTACAACGTATAACGTATAACGTATAACGTATAACGTATCACGTATAACGTATAACGTATGACGTATCACGTATAAGGTATGACCTATAACGCATAACGTATAGCGTATAACGCATAACGTATAACGTATAACGTATAACGTATAACGTATAACGTATAACGTATAACGCATAACGTATAACGTATAACGTATAACGCATAACGTATAACGTATAACGTTTAACGTATAACGTATAACGTATAACGTATAACGTATAACGTATAACGTATAACGTACAACGTATAACGTATAACGTATATCGTATAACGTATAACGTATAACGTATAACGTTTAACGTATAACGTGTAACGTATAAGGTATAACGTATAAGGCATAACGTATACCGTATAACGTATAACGTCAAACGTATAACGTATAACGTATAACGTATAACGTATAACGCATAACGTATAACGTATAACGTATAACGCATAACGTATAACGCATAACGTATAACGCATAACGTATAACGTACAACGTGTAACGTATAACGTATAGCGTATAACGTATAACATATTACATATTACATATAACGTATAACGTACAACCTATAACGTATAACGTATAACGTATAACGTATCACGTATAACGTATAACGTATAGCGTATAACGTATAACATATTACATATTACATATAACGTATAACGTACAACGTATAACGTATAACGTATAACGCATAACTTATAACGCATAACGTATAACGTATAACGTGTAACGTATAACGTATAGCGTATAACGTATAACGTATTACATATTACATATAACGTATAACGTACAACGTATAACGTATAACGTATAACGTATAACGTATAACGTATAACGTATAACGTATAACGTATAACGCATAACGTATAATGCATAACGCATAACGCATAACGTGTAACGTATAACGTATAGCGTATAACGTATAACGTATTACATATTACATATAAAGTATAACGTACAACGTATAACGTATAACGTATAACGTATAACGTATAACGTATAACGTATAACGTATAACGTATAACGTATAACGTATAACGCATAACGTATAACGCATAACGTATAAAGTACAACGCGTAACGTATAACGTATAGCGTATAACGTATAACATATTACATATTACATATAACGTATAACGTACAACGTATAACGTATAACGTATAACGTATAACGTATAACGCATAACGTATGACGTATAACGTATAACGCATAACGTACAACGTATAACGTTTAACGTATAACGTATAACGTATAACGTATAACGTATAACGTATAACGTATAACGTACAACGTATAACGTATAACGTATATCGTATAACGTATAACGTATAACGTATAACGTTTAACGTATAACGTATAACGTATAACGTATAACGTATAACGTATAACGTATTACGTATAACGTATAACGAATAACGTATAACGTATAACGTATAACGTATAACGTATAACGTATAACGTATAACGTATAACGTATAACGTATAACGCATAACGTATAACGCATAACGTATAAAGTACAACGTGTAACGTATAACGTATAGCGTATAACGTATAACATATTACATATTACATATAACGTATAACGTACAACGTATAACGTATAACGTATAACGTATAACGTATCACGTATAACGTATAACGTATGACGTATCACGTATAAGGTATGACCTATAACGCATAACGTATAGCGTATAACGCATAACGTATAACGTATAACGTATAACGTATAACGTATAACGTATAACGTATAACGCATAACGTATAACGTATAACGTATAACGCATAACGTATAACGTATAACGTTTAACGTATAACGTATAACGTATAACGTATAACGTATAACGTATAACGTATAACGTACAACGTATAACGTATAACGTATATCGTATAACGTATAACGTATAACGTATAACGTTTAACGTATAACGTGTAACGTATAAGGTATAACGTATAAGGCATAACGTATACCGTATAACGTATAACGTCAAACGTATAACGTATAACGTATAACGTATAACGTATAATGCATAACGTATAACGTATAACGTATAACGCATAACGTATAACGCATAACGTATAACGCATAACGTATAACGTACAACGTGTAACGTATAACGTATAGCGTATAACGTATAACATATTACATATTACATATAACGTATAACGTACAACCTATAACGTATAACGTATAACGTATAACGTATCACGTATAACGTATAACGTATAGCGTATAACGTATAACATATTACATATTACATATAACGTATAACGTACAACGTATAACGTATAACGTATAACGCATAACTTATAACGCATAACGTATAACGTATAACGTGTAACGTATAACGTATAGCGTATAACGTATAACGTATTACATATTACATATAACGTATAACGTACAACGTATAACGTATAACGTATAACGTATAACGTATAACGTATAACGTATAACGTATAACGCATAACGTATAATGCATAACGCATAACGTATAACGTGTAACGTATAACGTATAGCGTATAACGTATAACGTATTACATATTACATATAAAGTATAACGTACAACGTATAACGTATAACGTATAACGTCTAACGTATAACGTATAACGTCTAACGTTGAACGTATAACGTATAACGTATTACATATTACATATAACGTATAACGTACAACGTATAACGTATAACGTATAACGTATATCGTATAACGTATAACGTATAACGTATAACGTTTAACGTATAACGTATAACGTATGACGTATAACGTATAACGTATAACGTATTACGTATAACGTATAACGAATAACGTATAACGTATAACGTATAACGTATAACGTATAACGTATAACGTATAACGTATAACGCATAACGTATAACGCATAACGTATAACGTACAACGTGTAACGTATAACGTATAGCGTATAACGTATAACATATTACATATTACATATAACGTATAACGTACAACCTATAACGTATAACGTATAACGTATAACGTATCACGTATAACGTATAACGTATGACGTATCACGTACAAGGTATGACCTATAACGCATAACGTATAGCGTATAACGCATAACGTATAACGTATAACGTATAACGTATATCGTATAACGTATAACGTATAACGTATAACGTTTAACGTATAACGTATAACGTATAACGTATAACGTATAACGTATAACGTATTACGTATAACGTATAACGAATAACGTATAACGTATAACGTATAACGTATAACGTATAACGTATAACGTATAACGTATAACGCATAACGTATAACGCATAACGTATAACGTACAACGTGTAACGTATAACGTATAGCGTATAACGTATAACATATTACATATTACATATAACGTATAACGTACAACGTATAACGTATAACGTATAACGTATAACGTATAACGTATAACGTATAACGTATAACGTATAACGCATAACGTATAATGCATAACGCATAACGTATAACGTGTAACGTATAACGTATAGCGTATAACGTATAACGTATTACATATTACATATAAAGTATAACGTACAACGTATAACGTATAACGTATAACGTCTAACGTATAACGTATAACGTCTAACGTTTAACGTATAACGTATAACGTATTACATATTACATATAACGTATAACGTACAACGTATAACGTATAACGTATAACGTATATCGTATAACGTATAACGTATAACGTATAACGTTTAACGTATAACGTATAACGTATAACGTATAACGTATAACGTATAACGTATTACGTATAACGTATAACGAATAACGTATAACGTATAACGTATAACGTATAACGTATAACGTATAACGTATAACGTATAACGCATAACGTATAACGCATAACGTATAACGTACAACGTGTAACGTATAACGTATAGCGTATAACGTATAACATATTACATATTACATATAACGTATAACGTACAACCTATAACGTATAACGTATAACGTATAACGTATCACGTATAACGTATAACGTATAACGTATGACGTATCACGTATAAGGTATGACCTATAACGCATGACGTATAGCGTATAACGCATAACGTATAACGTATAACGTATATCGTATAACGTATAACGTATAACGTATAACGTATAACGTTTAACGTATAACGTATAACGTATAACGTATAACGTATAACGTATAACGTATTACGTATAACGTATAACGAATAACGTATAACGTATAACGTATAACGTATAACGTATAACGTATAACGTATAACGTATAACGCATAACGTATAACGCATAACGTATAACGTACAACGTGTAACGTATATCGTATAGCGTATAACGTATAACATATTACATATTACATATAACGTATAACGTACAACGTATAACGTATACCGTATAACGCATAACGTATAACGCATAACGTATAACGTATAACGTGTAACGTATAACGTATAGCGTATAACGTATAACGTATTACATATTACATATAACGTATAACGTACAACGTATAACGTATAACGTATAACGTATAACGTATAACGTATAACGTATAACGTATAACGCATAACGTATAATGCATAACGCATAACGTATAACGTGTAACGTATAACGTATAGCGTATAACGTATAACGTATTACATATTACATATAAAGTATAACGTACAACGTATAACGTATAACGTATAACGTCTAACGTATAACGTATAACGTTTAACGTATAACGTATAACGTATAACGTATAACGTATAACGTATAACGTATAACGTACAACGTATAACGTATAACGTATATCGTATAACGTATAACGTATAACGTATAACGTTTAACGTATAACGTATAACGTATAACGTATAACGTATAACGTATAACGTATAACGCATAACGTATAACGTATAACTTATAACGCATAACGTATAACGTATAACGTTTAACGTATAACGTATAACGTATAACGTATAACGTATAACGTATAACGTATAACGTACAACGTATAACGTATAACGTATATCGTATAACGTGTAACGTATAACGTATAACGTTTAACGTATAACGTATAACGTATAACGTATAACGTATAACGTATAACGTATAACGTATAACGTATAACGTATATCATATAACGTATAACGTATAACGTATAACGTATAACGTATAAGGCATAACGTATACCGTATAACGTATAACGTCAAACGTATAACGTATAACGTATAACGTATAACGTATAACGCATAACGTATGACGTATAACGTATAACGCATAACGTACAACGTATAACGTTTAACGTATAACGTATAACGTATAACGTATAACGTATAACGTATAACGTATAACGTACAACGTATAACGTATAACGTATATCGTATAACGTATAACGTATAACGTATAACGTTTAACGTATAACGTATAACGTATAACGTATAACGTATAACGTATAACGTATTACGTATAACGTATAACGAATAACGTATAACGTATAACGTATAACGTATAAAGTATAACGTATAACGTATAACGTATAACGCATAACGTATAACGCATAACGTATAAAGTACAACGTGTAACGTATAACGTATAGCGTATAACGTATAACATATTACATATTACATATAACGTATAACGTATAACGTACAACGTATAACGTATAACGTATAACGTATAACGTATAACGTATCACGTATAACGTATAACGTATGACGTATCACGTATAAGGTATGACCTATAACGCATAACGTATAGCGTATAACGCATAACGTATAACGTATAACGTATAACGTATAACGTATAACGTATAACGTATAACGCATAACGTATAACGTATAACGTATAACGCATAACGTATAACGTATAACGTTTAACGTATAACGTATAACGTATAACGTATAACGTATAACGTATAACGTGTAACGTATAACGTACAACGTATAACGTATAACGTATATCGTATAACGTATAACGTATAACGTATAACGTTTAACGTATAACGTGTAACGTATAAGGTATAACGTATAAGGCATAACGTATACCGTATAACGTATAACGTCAAACGTATAACGTATAACGTATAACGTATAACGTATAACGCATAACGTATAACGTATAACGTATAACGCATAACGTATAACGCATAACGTATAACGCATAACGTATAACGTACAACGTGTAACGTATAACGTATAGCGTATAACGTATAACATATTACATATTACATATAACGTATAACGTACAACCTATAACGTATAACGTATAACGTATAACGTATCACGTATAACGTATAACGTATAGCGTATAACGTATAACATATTACATATTACATATAACGTATAACGTACAACGTATAACGTATAACGTATAACGCATAACTTATAACGCATAACGTATAACGTATAACGTGTAACGTATAACGTATAGCGTATAACGTATAACGTATTACATATTACATATAACGTATAACGTACAACGTATAACGTATAACGTATAACGTATAACGTATAACGTATAACGTATAACGTATAACGTATAACGCATAACGTATAATGCATAACGCATAACGTATAACGTGTAACGTATAACGTATAGCGTATAACGTATAACGTATTACATATTACATATAAAGTATAACGTACAACGTATAACGTATAACGTATAACGTATAACGTATAACGTATAACGTATAACGTATAACGTATAACGTATAACGTATAACGCATAACGTATAACGCATAACGTATAAAGTACAACGCGTAACGTATAACGTATAGCGTATAACGTATAACATATTACATATTACATATAACGTATAACGTACAACGTAGAACGTATAACGTATAACGTATAACGTATAACGCATAACGTATGACGTATAACGTATAACGCATAACGTACAACGTATAACGTTTAACGTATAACGTATAACGTATAACGTATAACGTATAACGTATAACGTATAACGTACAACGTATAACGTATAACGTATATCGTATAACGTATAACGTATAACGTATAACGTTTAACGTATAACGTATAACGTATAACGTATAACGTATAACGTATAACGTATTACGTATAACGTATAACGAATAACGTATAACGTATAACGTATAACGTATAACGTATAACGTATAACGTATAACGTATAACGCATAACGTATAACGCATAACGTATAAAGTACAACGTGTAACGTATAACGTATAGCGTATAACGTATAACATATTACATATTACATATAACGTATAACGTACAACGTATAACGTATAACGTATAACGTATAACGTATCACGTATAACGTATAACGTATGACGTATCACGTATAAGGTATGACCTATAACGCATAACGTATAGCGTATAACGCATAACGTATAACGTATAACGTATAACGTATAACGTATAACGTATAACGCATAACGTATAACGTATAACGTATAACGCATAACGTATAACGTATAACGTTTAACGTATAACGTATAACGTATAACGTATAACGTATAACGAATAACGTATAACGTACAACGTATAACGTATAACGTATATCGTATAACGTATAACGTATAACGTATAACGTTTAACGTATAACGAGTAACGTATAAGGTATAACGTATAAGGCATAACGTATACCGTATAACGTATAACGTCAAACGTATAACGTATAACGTATAACGTATAACGTATAACGTATAACGCATAACGTATAACGTATAACGTATAACGCATAACGTATAACGCATAACGTATAACGCATAACGCATAACGTATAACGTGTAACGTATAACGTATAGCGTATAACGTATAACATATTACATATTACATATAACGTATAACGTACAACCTATAACGTATAACGTATAACGTATAACGTATCACGTATAACGTATAACGTATAGCGTATAACGTATAACATATTACATATTACATATAACGTATAACGTACAACGTATAACGTATAACGTATAACGCATAACTTATAACGCATAACGTATAACGTATAACGTGTAACGTATAACGTATAGCGTATAACGTATAACGTATTACATATTACATATAACGTATAACGTACAACGTATAACGTATAACGTATAACGTATAACGTATAACGTATAACGTATAACGTATAACGCATAACGTATAATGCATAACGCATAACGTATAACGTGTAACGTATAACGTATAGCGTATAACGTATAACGTATTACATATTACATATAAAGTATAACGTACAACGTATAACGTATAACGTATAACGTCTAACGTATAACGTATAACGTCTAACGTTGAACGTATAACGTATAACGTATTACATATTACATATAACGTATAACGTACAACGTATAACGTATAACGTATAACGTATATCGTATAACGTATAACGTATAACGTATAACGTTTAACGTATAACGTATAACGTATGACGTATAACGTATAACGTATAACGTATTACGTATAACGTATAACGAATAACGTATAACGTATAACGTATAACGTATAACGTATAACGTATAACGTATAACGTATAACGCATAACGTATAACGCATAACGTATAACGTACAACGTGTAACGTATAACGTATAGCGTATAACGTATAACATATTACATATTACATATAACGTATAACGTACAACCTATAACGTATAACGTATAACGTATAACGTATAACGTATCACGTATAACGTATAACGTATGACATATCACGTATAAGGTATGACCTATAACGCATAACGTATAGCGTATAACGCATAACGTATAACGTATAACGTATAACGTATATCGTATAACGTATAACGTATAACGTATAACGTTTAACGTATAACGTATAACGTATAACGTATAACGTATAACGTATAACGTATTACGTATAACGTATAACGAATAACGTATAACGTATAACGTATAACGTATAACGTATAACGTATAACGTATAACGTATAACGCATAACGTATAACGCATAACGTATAACGTACAACGTGTAACGTATAACGTATAGCGTATAACGTATAACATATTACATATTACATATAACGTATAACGTACAACGTATAACGTATAACGTATAACGTATAACGTATAACGTATAACGTATAACGCATAACGTATAACGCATAACGTATAACGTACAACGTGTAACGTATAACGTATAGCGTATAACGTATAACATATTACATATTACATATAACGTATAACGTACAACCTATAACGTATAACGTATAACGTATAACGTATAACGTATCACGTATAACGTATAACGTATGACATATCACGTATAAGGTATGACCTATAACGCATAACGTATAACGCATAACGTATAATGCATAACGCATAACGTATAACGTGTAACGTATAACGTATAGCGTATAACGTATAACGTATTACATATTACATATAAAGTATAACGTACAACGTATAACGTATAACGTATAACGTCTAACGTATAACGTCTAACGTTTAACGTATAACGTATAACGTATTACATATTACATATAACGTATAACGTACAACGTATAACGTATAACGTATAACGTATATCGTATAACGTATAACGTATAACGTATAACGTTTAACGTATAACGTATAACGTATAACGTATAACGTATAACGTATAACGTATAACGTATTACGTATAACGTATAACGAATAACGTATAACGTATAACGTATAACGTATAACGTATAACGTATAACGTATAACGTATAACGCATAACGTATAACGCATAACGTATAACGTACAACGTGTAACGTATAACGTATAGCGTATAACGTATAACATATTACATATTACATATAACGTATAACGTACAACCTATAACGTATAACGTATAACGTATAACGTATCACGTATAACGTATAACGTATGACGTATCACGTATAAGGTATGACCTATAACGCATAACGTATAGCGTATAACGCATAACGTATAACGTATAACGTATATCGTATAACGTATAACGTATAACGTATAACGTTTAACGTATAACGTATAACGTATAACGTATAACGTATAACGTATAACGTATTACGTATAACGTATAACGAATAACGTATAACGTATAACGTATAACGTATAACGTATAACGTATAACGTATAACGTATAACGTATAACGTATAACGTATAACGTATAACGTATAACGTATAACGCATAACGTATAACGCATAACGTATAACGTACAACGTGTAACGTATAACGTGTAACGTATAACGTATAGCGTATAGCGTATAACATATTACATATTACATATAACGTATAACGTACAACCTAGAACGTATAACGTATAACGTATAACGTATTACGTATAACGTATAACGAATAACGTATAACGTATAACGTATAACGTATAACGTATCACGTATAACGTATAACGTATGACGTATCACGTATAAGGTATGACCTATAACGCATAACGTATAGCGTATAACGCATAACGTATAACGTATAACGTATAACGTATAACGTATAACGCATAACGTATAACGCATAACGTATAACGTACAACGTGTAACGTATAACGTATTGCGTATAACGTATAACATATTACATATTACATATAACGCATAACGTACAACCTATAACGTATAACGTATAACGTATAACGTATAACGTATCACGTATAACGTATAACGTATGACGTATCACGTATAAGGTATGACCTATAACGTATAACGTATAACGTATAACGTACAACGTATAACGTATAACGTATATCGTATAACGTATAACGTATAACGTATAACGTTTAACGTATAACGTGTAACGTATAAGGTATAACGTATAAGGCATAACGTATACCGTATAACGTATAACGTCAAACGTATAACGTATAACGTATAACGTATAACGTATAACGCATAACGTATAACGTATAACGTATAACGCATAACGTATAACGCATAACGTATAACGCATAACGTATAACGTACAACGTGTAACGTATAACGTATAGCGTATAACGTATAACATATTACATATTACATATAACGTATAACGTACAACCTATAACGTATAACGTATAACGTATAACGTATCACGTATAACGTATAACGTATAGCGTATAACGTATAACATATTACATATTACATATAACGTATAACGTACAACGTATAACGTATAACGTATAACGCATAACTTATAACGCATAACGTATAACGTATAACGTGTAACGTATAACGTATAGCGTATAACGTATAACGTATTACATATTACATATAACGTATAACGTACAACGTATAACGTATAACGTATAACGTATAACGTATAACGTATAACGTATAACGTATAACGTATAACGCATAACGTATAATGCATAACGCATAACGTATAACGTGTAACGTATAACGTATAGCGTATAACGTATAACGTATTACATATTACATATAAAGTATAACGTACAACGTATAACGTATAACGTATAACGTCTAACGTATAACGTATAACGTCTAACGTTGAACGTATAACGTATAACGTATTACATATTACATATAACGTATAACGTACAACGTATAACGTATAACGTATAACGTATATCGTATAACGTATAACGTATAACGTATAACGTTTAACGTATAACGTATAACGTATGACGTATAACGTATAACGTATAACGTATTACGTATAACGTATAACGAATAACGTATAACGTATAACGTATAACGTATAACGTATAACGTATAACGTATAACGTATAACGCATAACGTATAACGCATAACGTATAACGTACAACGTGTAACGTATAACGTATAGCGTATAACGTATAACATATTACATATTACATATAACGTATAACGTACAACCTATAACGTATAACGTATAACGTATAACGTATCACGTATAACGTATAACGTATGACGTATCACGTATAAGGTATGACCTATAACGCATAACGTATAGCGTATAACGCATAACGTATAACGTATAACGTATAACGTATATCGTATAACGTATAACGTATAACGTATAACGTTTAACGTATAACGTATAACGTATAACGTATAACGTATAACGTATAACGTATTACGTATAACGTATAACGAATAACGTATAACGTATAACGTATAACGTATAACGTATAACGTATAACGTATAACGTATAACGCATAACGTATAACGCATAACGTATAACGTACAACGTGTAACGTATAACGTATAGCGTATAACGTATAACATATTACATATTACATATAACGTATAACGTACAACGTATAACGTATAACGTATAACGTATAACGTATAACGTATAACGTATAACGTATAACGTATAACGTATAACGCATAACGTATAATGCATAACGCATAACGTATAACGTGTAACGTATAACGTATAGCGTATAACGTATAACGTATTACATATTACATATAAAGTATAACGTACAACGTATAACGTATAACGTATAACGTCTAACGTATAACGTCTAACGTTTAACGTATAACGTATAACGTATTACATATTACATATAACGTATAACGTACAACGTATAACGTATAACGTATAACGTATATCGTATAACGTATAACGTATAACGTATAACGTTTAACGTATAACGTATAACGTATAACGTATAACGTATAACGTATAACGTATTACGTATAACGTATAACGAATAACGTATAACGTATAACGTATAACGTATAACGTATAACGTATAACGTATAACGTATAACGCATAACGTATAACGCATAACGTATAACGTACAACGTGTAACGTATAACGTATAGCGTATAACGTATAACATATTACATATTACATATAACGTATAACGTACAACCTATAACGTATAACGTATAACGTATAACGTATCACGTATAACGTATAACGTATGACGTATCACGTATAAGGTATGACCTATAACGCATAACGTATAGCGTATAACGCATAACGTATAACGTATAACGTATATCGTATAACGTATAACGTATAACGTATAACGTTTAACGTATAACGTATAACGTATAACGTATAACGTATAACGTATAACGTATTACGTATAACGTATAACGAATAACGTATAACGTATAACGTATAACGTATAACGTATAACGTATAACGTATAACGTATAACGTATAACGTATAACGTATAACGTATAACGTATAACGTATAACGTATAACGCATAACGTATAACGCATAACGTATAACGTACAACGTGTAACGTATAACGTGTAACGTATAACGTATAGCGTATAGCGTATAACATATTACATATTACATATAACGTATAACGTACAACCTATAACGTATAACGTATAACGTATAACGTATTACGTATAACGTATAACGAATAACGTATAACGTATAACGTGTAACGTATAACGTATTGCGTATAACGTATAACATATTACATATTACATATAACGCATAACGTACAACCTATAACGTATAACGTATAACGTATAACGTATCACGTATAACGTATAACGTATGACGTATCACGTATAAGGTATGACCTATAACGCATAACGTATAGCGTATAACGTATAACGTATTACGTATAACGTATAACGAATAACGTATAACGTATAACGTATAACGTATAACGTATAACGTATAACGTATAACGTATAACGTATAACGTATAACGTATAACGTATAACGTACAACGTATAACGTATAACGTATATCGTATAACGTATAACGTATAACGTATAACGTTTAACGTATAACGTATAACGTATAACGTATAACGTATAACGTATAACGTATAACGTATAACGTATTACGTATAACGTATAACGAATAACGTATATCGTATAACGTATAACATATAACGTCTAACGTTTAACGTATAACGTACAACGTATAACGTATAACGTATAACGTATAACGTATTACGTATAACGTATAACGTTTAACGTATAACGTATAACGTATAACGTATAACGTATAACGTATAACGTATTACGTATAACGTATAACGAATAACGTATAACGTATAACGTATAACGTACAACGTATAACGTATAACGTATAACGTATAACGTATAACGTATTACATATTACATATAACGTATAACGTACAACGTATAACGTATAACATATAACGTCTAACGTTTAACGTATAACGTACAACGTATAACGTATAACGTATAACGTATAACGTATTACGTATAACGTATAACGTTTAACGTATAACGTATAACGTATAACGTATAACGTATAACGTATAACGTATAACGTATAACTTATAACGTACAACGTATTACATATTACGTATAACGAGTAACGTATAACGTATAACGTATAACGTATAACGTCTAACGTATAACGAATAACGTATAACGTATAACGTATAACGTATAACGTATAACGTATAACGTATAATGCATAACGTATAACGTATAACGTATAACGTAAACCGTATAACGTATAACGTATAAAGTATAACGTATAACGCATAACGTATAACGTATAACGTATAACGTATAACGTGTAACGTATAACGTATAATGCATAACGTATAACGTATAACGTACAACGTATAACGTATAACGTATATCGTATAACGTATAACGTATAACGTATAACGTATAACGTATAACGTATAACGTATAACATAAACCGTATAACGTATAACGTATAACGTATAACGTATAATGCATAACGTATAACGTATAACGTATAACGTAAACCGTATAACGTATAACGTATAAAGTATAACGTATAACGCATAACGTATAACGTATAACGTATAACGTATAACGTATAACGTATAACGTATAATGCATAACGTATAACGTATAACGTACAACGTATAACGTATAACGTATATCGTATAACGTATAACGTATAACGTATAACGTATAACGTATAACGTATAACGTATAACATAAACCGTATAACGTATAACGTATAATGCATAACGTATAACGTATAACGTACAACGTATAACGTATAACGTATATCGTATAACGTATAACGTATAACGTATAACGTATAACGTATAACGTATAACGTATAACATAAACCGTATAACGTATAACGTATAACGTATAACGTATAACGCATAACGTATAACGTATAACGTATAACGTATAACGTATAACGTATAACGTATAACGTATAACGTATAACGTATAACGTATAATGCATAACGTATAACGTATAACGTACAACGTATAACGTATAACGTATATCGTATAACGTATAACGTATAACGTATAACGTATAACGTATAACGTATAACGTATAACATAAACCGTATAACGTATAACGTATAACGTATAACGTATAACGCATAACGTATAACGTATAACGTATAACGTATAACGTATAACGTATAATGCATAACGTATAACGTATAACGAATAACGTATAACGTATAACGTATAACGTATAACGTATAACGTATAACGTATAATGCATAACGTATAACGTATAACGTATAACGTAAACCGTATAACGTATAACGTATAAAGTATAACGTATAACGCATAACGTATAACGTATAACGTATAACGTATAACGTATAACGTATAACGTACAACGTATAACGTATAACGTATATCGTATAACGTATAACGTATAACGTATAACGTTTAACGTATAACGTATAACGTATAACGTATAACGTATAACGTATAACGTATAACGTATAACGTATTACGTATAACGTATAACGAATAACGTATATCGTATAACGTATAACATATAACGTCTAACGTTTAACGTATAACGTACAACGTATAACGTATAACGTATAACGTATAACGTATAACGTATAACGTATTACGTATAACGTATAACGTTTAACGTATAACGTATAACGTATAACGTATAACGTATAACGTATAACGTATAACGTATAACTTATAACGTACAACGTATTACATATTACGTATAACGAGTAACGTATAACGTATAACGTATAACGTATAACGTCTAACGTATAACGAATAACGTATAACGTATTACGTATAACGTATAACGAATAACGTATAACGTATAACGTATAACGTATAACGTATAACGTATAACGTATAACGTATAACGTATAACGTATAACGTACAACGTATAACGTATAACGTATATCGTATAACGTATAACGTATAACGTATAACGTATAACGTTTAACGTATAACATATAACGTATAACGTATAACGTATAACGTATAACGTATTACGTATAACGTATAACGAATAACGTATAACGTATAACGTATAACGTATAACGTATAACGTATCACGTATAACGTATAACGTATGACGTATCACGTATAAGGTATGACCTATAACGTATAACGTATAACGTATAACGTACAACGTATAACGTATAACGTATATCGTATAACGTATAACGTATAACGTATAACGTTTAACGTATAACGTGTAACGTATAAGGTATAACGTATAAGGCATAACGTATACCGTATAACGTATAACGTCAAACGTATAACGTATAACGTATAACGTATAACGTATAACGCATAACGTATAACGTATAACGTATAACATATAACGTATAACGTATAACGTATAACGTATAACGTATTACGTATAACGTATAACGAATAACGTATAACGTATAACGTATAACGTATAACGTATAACGTATAACGTATAACGTATAACGTATAACGTATAACGTATAACGTATAACGTATAACGTATAACGTATAACGTAAACCGTATAACGTATAACGTATAACGTATAACGTATAACGCATAACGTATAACGTATAACGTATAGCGTATAACGCATAACGTATAACGTATAACGTATAACGTATAACGTATAACGTATAACGTATAACGCATAACGTATAACGTATAACGTATAACGCATAACGTATAACGTATAACGTTTAACGTACTACGTATAACGTATAACGAATAACGTATATCGTATAACGTATAACGTATAACGTATAACGCATTACGTATAACGTATTACGTTTAACGTATAACGTATAACGTATAACGTATAACGTATAACGTATAACGTATAACGTACAACGTATAACGTATAACGTATATCGTATAACGTATAACGTATAACGTATAACGTTTAACGTATAACGTATAACGTATAACGTATAACGTATTACGTGTAACGTATAACGAATAACGTATATCGTATAACGTATAACGTATAACGTATAACGTATAACGTATAACGTATAACGTATAACGCATAACGTATAACGTATAACGTGTAACGTATAACGTATAGCGTATAACGTATAACGTATTACATATTACATATAACGTTTAACGTACAACGTATAACGTATAACGTATAACGTATAACGTATAACGTATCACGTATAACGTATAACGTATGACGTATCACGTATAAGGTATGACCTATAACGCATAACGTATAGCGTATAACGCATAACGTATAACGTATAACGTATATCGTATAACGTATAACGTATAACGTATAACGTTTAACGTATAACGTATAACGTATAACGTATAACGTATAACGTATAACGTATTACGTATAACGTATAACGAATAACGTATAACGTATAACGTATAACGTATAACGTATAACGTATAACGTATAACGTATAACGTATAACGTATAACGTATAACGTATAACGTATAACGTATAACGTATAACGTATAACGCATAACGTATAACGCATAACGTATAACGTACAACGTGTAACGTATAACGTGTAACGTATAACGTATAGCGTATAGCGTATAACATATTACATATTACATATAACGTATAACGTACAACCTATAACGTATAACGTATAACGTATAACGTATTACGTATAACGTATAACGAATAACGTATAACGTATAACGTATAACGTATAACGTATCACGTATAACGTATAACGTATGACGTATCACGTATAAGGTATGACCTATAACGCATAACGTATAGCGTATAACGCATAACGTATAACGTATAACGTATAACGTATAACGTATAACGCATAACGTATAACGCATAACGTATAACGTACAACGTGTAACGTATAACGTATTGCGTATAACGTATAACATATTACATATTACATATAACGCATAACGTACAACCTATAACGTATAACGTATAACGTATAACGTATAACGTATCACGTATAACGTATAACGTATGACGTATCACGTATAAGGTATGACCTATAACGTATAACGTATAACGTATAACGTACAACGTATAACGTATAACGTATATCGTATAACGTATAACGTATAACGTATAACGTTTAACGTATAACGTGTAACGTATAAGGTATAACGTATAAGGCATAACGTATACCGTATAACGTATAATGTCAAACGTATAACGTATAACGTATCACGTATAACGTATAACGTATAGCGTATAACGTATAACATATTACATATTACATATAACGTATAACGTACAACGTATAACGTATAACGTATAACGCATAACTTATAACGCATAACGTATAACGTATAACGTGTAACGTATAACGTATAGCGTATAACGTATAACGTATTACATATTACATATAACGTATAACGTACAACGTATAACGTATAACGTATAACGTATAACGTATAACGTATAACGTATAACGTATAACGTATAACGCATAACGTATAATGCATAACGTTTAACGTATAACGTATAACGTATAACGTATAACGTATTACGTATAACGTATAACGAATAACGTATATCGTATAACGTATAACGTATAACGTATAACGTATAACGTATAACGTATAACGTATAACGCATAACGTATAACGTATAACGTGTAACGTATAACGTATAGCGTATAACGTATAACGTATTACATATTACATATAACGTTTAACGTACAACGTATAACGTATAACGTATAACGTATAACGTACAACGTATAACGTATAACGTATATCGTATAACGTATAACGTATAACGTATAACGTTTAACGTATAACGTATAACGTATAACGTATAACGTATTACGTATAACGTATAACGAATAACGTATATCGTATAACGTATAACGTATAACGTATAACGTATAACGTATAACGTATAACGTATAACGCATAACGTATAACGTATAACGTGTAACGTATAACGTATAGCGTATAACGTATAACGTATTACATATTACATATAACGTTTAACGTACAACGTATAACGTATAACGTATAACGTATAACGTATAACGTATCACGTATAACGTATAACGTATGACGTATCACGTATAAGGTATGACCTATAACGCATAACGTATAGCGTATAACGCATAACGTATAACGTATAACGTATATCGTATAACGTATAACGTATTACGTATAACGTATAACGAATAACGTATAACGTATAACGTATAACGTATAACGTATAACGTTTAACGTATAACGTATAACGTATAACGTATAACGTATAACGTATAACGTATTACGTATAACGTATAACGAATAACGTATAACGTATAACGTATAACGTATAACGTATAACGTATAACGTATAACGTATAACGTATAACGTATAACGTATAACGTATAACGTATAACGTATAACGTATAACGCATAACGTATAATGCATAACGTTTAACGTATAACGTATAACGTATAACGTATAACGTATTACGTATAACGTATAACGAATAACGTATATCGTATAACGTATAACGTATAACGTATAACGTATAACGTATAACGTATAACGTATAACGCATAACGTATAACGTATAACGTGTAACGTATAACGTATAGCGTATAACGTATAACGTATTACATATTACATATAACGTTTAACGTACAACGTATAACGTATAACGTATAACGTATAACGTATAACGTATAACGTATAACGTATAACGTATAACGTATAACGTATAACGTATAACGTATAACGTATAACGTATAACGTATAACGTATAACGCATAACGTATAACGCATAACGTATAACGTACAACGTGTAACGTATAACGTGTAACGTATAACGTATAGCGTATAGCGTATAACATATTACATATTACATATAACGTATAACGTACAACCTATAACGTATAACGTATAACGTATAACGTATTACGTATAACGTATAACGAATAACGTATAACGTATAACGTATAACGTATAACGTATCACGTATAACGTATAACGTATGACGTATCACGTATAAGGTATGACCTATAACGCATAACGTATAGCGTATAACGCATAACGTATAACGTATAACGTATAACGTATAACGTATAACGCATAACGTATAACGCATAACGTATAACGTACAACGTGTAACGTATAACGTATTGCGTATAACGTATAACATATTACATATTACATATAACGCATAACGTACAACCTATAACGTATAACGTATAACGTATAACGTATAACGTATCACGTATAACGTATAACGTATGACGTATCACGTATAAGGTATGACCTATAACGTATAACGTATAACGTATAACGTACAACGTATAACGTATAACGTATATCGTATAACGTATAACGTATAACGTATAACGTTTAACGTATAACGTGTAACGTATAAGGTATAACGTATAAGGCATAACGTATACCGTATAACGTATAACGTCAAACGTATAACGTATAACGTATAACGTATAACGTATAACGCATAACGTATAACGTATAACGTATAACGCATAACGTATAACGCATAACGTATAACGCATAACGTATAACGTACAACGTGTAACGTATAACGTATAGCGTATAACGTATAACATATTACATATTACATATAACGTATAACGTACAACCTATAACGTATAACGTATAACGTATAACGTATCACGTATAACGTATAACGTATAGCGTATAACGTATAACATATTACATATTACATATAACGTATAACGTACAACGTATAACGTATAACGTATAACGCATAACTTATAACGCATAACGTATAACGTATAACGTGTAACGTATAACGTATAGCGTATAACGTATAACGTATTACATATTACATATAACGTATAACGTACAACGTATAACGTATAACGTATAACGTATAACGTATAACGTATAACGTATAACGTATAACGTATAACGCATAACGTATAATGCATAACGCATAACGTATAACGTGTAACGTATAACGTATAGCGTATAACGTATAACGTATTACATATTACATATAAAGTATAACGTACAACGTATAACGTATAACGTATAACGTATAACGTCTAACGTATAACGTATAACGTCTAACGTTGAACGTATAACGTATAACGTATTACATATTACATATAACGTATAACGTACAACGTATAACGTATAACGTATAACGTATATCGTATAACGTATAACGTATAACGTATAACGTTTAACGTATAACGTATAACGTATGACGTATAACGTATAACGTATAACGTATTACGTATAACGTATAACGAATAACGTATAACGTATAACGTATAACGTATAACGTATAACGTATAACGTATAACGTATAACGCATAACGTATAACGCATAACGTATAACGTACAACGTGTAACGTATAACGTATAGCGTATAACGTATAACATATTACATATTACATATAACGTATAACGTACAACCTATAACGTATAACGTATAACGTATAACGTATCACGTATAACGTATAACGTGTGACGTATCACGTATAAGGTATGACCTATAACGCATAACGTATAGCGTATAACGCATAACGTATAACGTATAACGTATAACGTATATCGTATAACGTATAACGTATAACGTATAACGTTTAACGTATAACGTATAACGTATAACGTATAACGTATAACGTATAACGTATTACGTATAACGTATAACGAATAACGTATAACGTATAACGTATAACGTATAACGTATAACGTATAACGTATAACGTATAACGCATAACGTATAACGCATAACGTATAACGTACAACGTGTAACGTATAACGTATAGCGTATAACGTATAACATATTACATATTACATATAACGTATAACGTACAACGTATAACGTATAACGTATAACGTATAACGTATAACGTATAACGTATAACGTATAACGTATAACGTATAACGTATAACGCATAACGTATAATGCATAACGCATAACGTATAACGTGTAACGTATAGCGTATAGCGTATAACGTATAACGTATTACATATTACATATAAAGTATAACGTACAACGTATAACGTATAACGTATAACGTCTAACGTATAACGTCTAACGTTTAACGTATAACGTATAACGTATTACATATTACATATAACGTATAACGTACAACGTATAACGTATAACGTATAACGTATATCGTATAACGTATAACGTATAACGTATAACGTTTAACGTATAACGTATAACGTATAACGTATAACGTATAACGTATAACGTATTACGTATAACGTATAACGAATAACGTATAACGTATAACGTATAACGTATAACGTATAACGTATAACGTATAACGTATAACGCATAACGTATAACGCATAACGTATAACGTACAACGTGTAACGTATAACGTATAGCGTATAACGTATAACATATTACATATTACATATAACGTATAACGTACAACCTATAACGTATAACGTATAACGTATAACGTATCACGTATAACGTATAACGTATGACGTATCACGTATAAGGTATGACCTATAACGCATAACGTATAGCGTATAACGCATAACGTATAACGTATAACGTATATCGTATAACGTATTACGTATAACGTATAACGTTTAACGTATAACGTATAACGTATAACGTATAACGTATAACGTATAACGTATTACGTATAACGTATAACGAATAACGTATAACGTATAACGTATAACGTATAACGTATAACGTATAACGTATAACGTATAACGTATAACGTATAACGTATAACGTATAACGTATAACGTATAACGCATAACGTATAACGCATAACGTATAACGTACAACGTGTAACGTATAACGTGTAACGTATAACCTATAGCGTATAGCGTATAACATATTACATATTACATATAACGTATAACGTACAACCTATAACGTATAACGTATAACGTATAACGTATTACGTATAACGTATAACGAATAACGTATAACGTATAACGTATAACGTATAACGTATCACGTATAACGTATAACGTATGACGTATCACGTATAAGGTATGACCTATAACGCATAACGTATAGCGTATAACGCATAACGTATAACGTATAACGTATAACGTATAACGTATAACGCATAACGTATAACGCATAACGTATAACGTACAACGTGTAACGTATAACGTATTGCGTATAACGTATAACATATTACATATTACATATAACGCATAACGTACAACCTATAACGTATAACGTATAACGTATAACGTATCACGTATAACGTATAACGTATGACGTATCACGTATAAGGTATGACCTATAACGCATAACGTATAGCGTATAACGCATAACGTATAACGTATAACGTATAACGTATAACGTATAACGTATTACGTATAACGTATAACGAATAACGTATAACGTATAACGTATAACGTATAACGTATAACGTATAACGTATAACGTATAACGTATAACGTATAACGTATAACGTATAACGTACAACGTATAATGTATAACGTATATCTTATAACGTATAACGTATAACGTATAACGTTTAACGTATAACGTATCACGTATAACGTATAACGTATAACGTATAACGTATAACGTATAACGTATTACGTATAACGTATAACGAATAACGTATATCGTATAACGTATAACATATAACGTCTAACGTTTAACGTATAACGTACAACGTATAACGTATAACGTATAACGTATAACGTATTACGTATAACGTATAACGTTTAACGTATAACGTATAACGTATAACGTATAACGTATAACGTATAACGTATTACGTATAACGTATAACGAATAACGTATAACGTATAACGTATAACGTACAACGTATAACGTATAACGTATAACGTATAACGTATAACGTATTACATATTACATATAACGTATAACGTACAACGTATAACGTATAACATATAACGTCTAACGTTTAACGTATAACGTACAACGTATAACGTATAACGTATAACGTATAACGTATTACGTATAACGTATAACGTTTAACGTATAACGTATAACGTATAACGTATAACGTATAACGTATAACGTATAACGTATAACTTATAACGTACAACGTATTACATATTACGTATAACGAGTAACGTATAACGTATAACGTATAACGTATAACGTCTAACGTATAACGAATAACGTATAACGTATAACGTATAACGTATAACGTATAACGTATAACGTATAATGCATAACGTATAACGTATAACGTATAACGTAAACCGTATAACGTATAACGTATAAAGTATAACGTATAACGCATAACGTATAACGTATAACGTATAACGTATAACGTATAACGTATAACGTATAATGCATAACGTATAACGTATAACGTACAACGTATAACGTATAACGTATATCGTATAACGTATAACGTATAACGTATAACGTATAACGTATAACGTATAACGTATAACATAAACCGTATAACGTATAACGTATAACGTATAACGTATAACGCATAACGTATAACGTATAACGTATAACGTATAACGTATAACGTATAACGTATAATGCATAACGTATAACGTATAACGTATAACGTTAAACGTATTACGTATTACGTATAACCTATAACGTCTAACGTATAACGTATAACGTATAACGTATAACGCATAACGTATTACGTATAACGTATAACGTATAACGTATAACGTATAACGTATAACGTATAACGTATTACGTATAACGTATAACGAATAACGTATAACGTATAACGTATAACGTATAACGTATAACGTATAACGTATAACGTATATCGTATAACGTATAACGTATAACGTATAACGTATAACGTTTAACGTATAACATATAACGTATAACGTATAACGTATAACGTATAACGTATTACGTATAACGTATAACGAATAACGTATAACGTATAACGTATAACGTATAACGTATAACGTATAACGTATAACGTATAACGCATAACGTATAACGCATAACGTATAACGTACAACGTGTAACGTATAACGTATAACGTATAGCGTATAACGTATAACATATTACATATTACATATAACGTATAACGTACAACCTATAACGTATAACGTATAACGTATAACGTATAACGTATCACGTATAACGTATAACGTATGACGTATCACGTATAACGTATAACGTATATCGTATAACGTATAACGTATAACGTATAACGTATAACGTTTAACGTATAACATATAACGTATAACGTATAACGTATAACGTATAACGTATTACGTATAACGTATAACGAATAACGTATAACGTATAACGTATAACGTATAACGTATAACGTATAACGTATAACGTATAACGTATAACGTATAACGTATAACGTATAACGTATAACGTATAACGTATAACGTATAACGTAAACCGTATAACGTATAACGTATAACGTATAACGTATAACGCATAACGTATAACGTATAACGTATAGCGTATAACGCATAACGTATAACGTATAACGTATAACGTATAACGTATAACGTATAACGTATAACGCATAACGTATAACGTATAACGTATAACGCATAACGTATAACGTATAACGTTTAACGTACTACGTATAACGTATAACGAATAACGTATATCGTATAACGTATAACGTATAACGTATAACGCATAACGTATAACGTATTACGTTTAACGTATAACGTATAACGTATAACGTATAACGTATAACGTATAACGTATAACGTACAACGTATAACGTATAACGTATATCGTATAACGTATAACGTATAACGTATAACGTTTAACGTATAACGTATAACGTATAACGTATAACGTATTACGTATAACGTATAACGAATAACGTATATCGTATAACGTATAACGTATAACGTATAACGTATAACGTATAACGTATAACGTATAACGCATAACGTATAACGTATAACGTGTAACGTATAACGTATAGCGTATAACGTATAACGTATTACATATTACATATAACGTTTAACGTACAACGTATAACGTATAACGTATAACGTATAACGTATAACGTATAACGTATAACGTATAACGTATAACGTATAACGCATAACGTATGATGCATAACGTATAACGTATAACGCATAACGTATAACGTATTACGTTTAACGTATAACGTATAACGTATAACGTATAACGTATAACGTATAACGTATAACGTATAACGTATAACTTATAACGTAAAACGTATTACATATTACGTATAACGAGTAACGTATAACGTATAACGTATAACGTATAACGTATAACGTATAACGTATAACGAATAACGTATAACGTATAACGTATAACGTATAACGTATAATGCATGACGTATAACGTATAACGTAAAACGTATAACGTATAACGTATAACGTATAACGTATAACGCATAACGTATAACGTATAACGTATAACGTATAACGTATAACGTATGACGTATCACGTATAACGTATAACGTATAACGTATAACGTATAACGTATAACGTATAACGTATAACGTATAACGTATAACGTATAACGTATAACGCATAACGTATAACGCATAACGTATAACGTACAACGTGTAACGTATAACGTGTAACGTATAACGTATAGCGTATAGCGTATAACATATTACATATTACATATAACGTATAACGTACAACCTATAACGTATAACGTATAACGTATAACGTATCACGTATAACGTATAACGTATGACGTATCACGTATAAGGTATGACCTATAACGCATAACGTATAGCGTATAACGCATAACGTATAACGTATAACGTATAACGTATAACGTATTACGTATAACGTATAACGAATAACGTATAACGTATAACGTATAACGTATAACGTATCACGTATAACGTATAACGTATGACGTATCACGTATAAGGTATGACCTATAACGCATAACGTATAGCGTATAACGCATAACGTATAACGTATAACGTATAACGTATAACGTATAACGCATAACGTATAACGCATAACGTATAACGTACAACGTGTAACGTATAACGTATTGCGTATAACGTATAACATATTACATATTACATATAACGCATAACGTACAACCTATAACGTATAACGTATAACGTATAACGTATCACGTATAACGTATAACGTATGACGTATCACGTATAAGGTATGACCTATAACGCATAACGTATAGCGTATAACGCATAACGTATAACGTATAACGTATAACGTATAACGTATAACGTATAACGTATTACGTATAACGTATAACGAATAACGTATAACGTATAACGTATAACGTATAACGTATAACGTATAACGTATAACGTATAACGTATAACGTATAACGTATAACGTATAACGTATAACGTATAACGTATAACGTACAACGTATAACGTATAACGTATATCGTATAACGTATTACATATTACATATAACGTATAACGTACAACGTATAACGTATAACATATAACGTCTAACGTTTAACGTATAACGTACAACGTATAACGTATAACGCATAACGTATAACGTATAACGTATAACGTATAACGTATAACGTATGACGTATCACGTATAACGTATAACGTATAACGTATAACGTATAACGTATAACGTATAACGTATAACGTATAACGTTTAACGTATAACGTATAACGTATAACGTATAACGTATAACGTATAACGTATAACGTATAACGTATAACGTATTACGTATAACGTATAACGAATAACGTATATCGTATAACGTATAACATATAACGTCTAACGTTTAACGTATAACGTACAACGTATAACGTATAACGTATAACGTATAACGTATTACGTATAACGTATAACGTTTAACGTATAACGTATAACGTATAACGTATAACGTATAACGTATAACGTATTACGTATAACGTATAACGAATAACGTATAACGTATAACGTATAACGTACAACGTATAACGTATAACGTATAACGTATAACGTATAACGTATTACATATTACATATAACGTATAACGTACAACGTATAACGTATAACATATAACGTCTAACGTTTAACGTATAACGTACAACGTATAACGTATAACGTATAACGTATAACGTATTACGTATAACGTATAACGTTTAAAGTATAACGTATAACGTATAACGTATAACGTATAACGTATAACGTATAACGTATAACGTATAACTTATAACGTACAACGTACAACGTATTACATATTACGTATAACGAGTAACGCATAACGTATAACGTATAACGTATAACGTCTAGCGTATAACGAATAACGTATAACGTATAACGTATAACGTATAACGTATAACGTATAACGTATAATGCATAACGTATAACGTATAACGTATGACGTAAACCGTATAACGTATAACGTATAAAGTATAACGTATAACGCATAACGTATAACGTATAACGTATAACGTATAACGTATAACGTATAACGTATAACGTATATCGTATAATGCATAACGTATAACGTATAACGTATAACGTTAAACGTATTACGTATTACGTATAACCTATAACGTCTAACGTATAACGTATAACGTATAACGTATAACGCATAACGTATTACGTATAACGTATAACGTATAACGTATAACGTATAACGTATATCGTATAACGTATAACGTATAACGTATAACGTATAACGTATAACGTATAACGTATAAGGCATAACGTATACCGTATAACGTATAACGTCAAACGTATAACGTATAACGTATAACGTATAACGTATAACGCATAACGTATAACGTATAACGTATAACGCATAACGTATAACGTATAACGTTTAACGTATAACGTATAACGTATAACGTATAACGTATAACGTATAACGTATAACGTATAACGCATAACGTATAACGTATAACGTATAACGCATAACGTATAACGTATAACGTTTAACGTATAACGTATAACGTATAACGTATAACGTATAACGTATAACGTATAACGTATAACGTATAACGTACAACGTATAACGTATAACGTATATCGTATAACGTATAACGTATAACGTATAACGTATAACGTTTAACGTATAACATATAACGTATAACGTATAACGTATAACGTATAACGTATTACGTATAACGTATAACGAATAACGTATAACGTATAACGTATAACGTATAACGTATAACGTATAACGTATAACGTATAACGCATAACGTATAACGCATAACGTATAACGTACAACGTGTAACGTATAACGTATAACGTATAGCGTATAACGTATAACATATTACATATTACATATAACGCATAACGTACAACCTATAACGTATAACGTATAACGTATAACGTATAACGCATAACGTATAACGTATAACGTATAACGTATAACGTATAACGTATAATGCATAACGTATAACGTATAACGTATAACGTTAAACGTATTACGTATTACGTATAACCTATAACGTCTAACGTATAACGTATAACGTATAACGTATAACGCATAACGTATTACGTATAACGTATAACGTATAACGTATAACGTATAACGTATAACGTATAACGTATAACGTATAACGTATAACGTATATCGTATAACGTATAACGTATAACGTATAACGTATAACGTATAACGTATAACGTATAAGGCATAACGTATACCGTATAACGTATAACGTCAAACGTATAACGTATAACGTATAACGTATAACGTATAACGCATAACGTATAACGTATAACGTATAACGCATAACGTATAACGTATAACGTTTAACGTATAACGTATAACGTATAACGTATAACGTATAACGTATAACGTATAACGTATAACGTATAACGTACAACGTATAACGTATAACGTATATCGTATAACGTATAACGTATAACGTATAACGTATAACGTTTAACGTATAACATATAACGTATAACGTATAACGTATAACGTATAACGTATTACGTATAACGTATAACGAATAACGTATAACGTATAACGTATAACGTATAACGTATAACGTATAACGTATAACGTATAACGCATAACGTATAACGCATAACGTATAACGTACAACGTGTAACGTATAACGTATAACGTATAGCGTATAACGTATAACATATTACATATTACATATAACGTATAACGTACAACCTATAACGTATAACGTATAACGTATAACGTATAACGTATCACGTATAACGTATAACGTATGACGTATCACGTATAACGTATAACGTATATCGTATAACGTATAACGTATAACGTATAACGTATAACGTTTAACGTATAACATATAACGTATAACGTATAACGTATAACGTATAACGTATTACGTATAACGTATAACGAATAACGTATAACGTATAACGTATAACGTATAACGTATAACGTATAACGTATAACGTATAACGTATAACGTATAACGTATAACGTATAACGTATAACGTATAACGTAAACCGTATAACGTATAACGTATAACGTATAACGTATAACGCATAACGTATAACGTATAACGTATAGCGTATAACGCATAACGTATAACGTATAACGTATAACGTATAACGTATAACGTATAACGTATAACGCATAACGTATAACGTATAACGTATAACGCATAACGTATAACGTATAACGTTTAACGTATTACGTATAACGTATAACGAATAACGTATATCGTATAACGTATAACGTATAACGTATAACGCATAACGTATAACGTATTACGTTTAACGTATAACGTATAACGTATAACGTATAACGTATAACGTATAACGTATAACGTATATCCTATAACGCATAACGTATACCGTATGACGTATAACGTCAAACGTATAACGTATAACGTATAACGTATAACATATAACGTATAACGTATAACGTATAACGTATAACGTATAACGTATAACGTATAACGTATAAAGTATAACGTATAACGTATAACCTGTAACGTATAACGTATATCCTATAACGCATAACGTATAGCGTATAACGCATAACGTATAACGTATAACGTATAACGTATAATGCATAACATATAACGTATAACGTATAACGTATAACGTATATCGTATAACGTATAACGAATACCGTAAAACGTAAAATTGTATTACATATTACGCATAACGAGTAACGTATAACGTATAACGTATAACGTATAACGTATAACATATAACGAATAACGTATAACGTATAACGTACAACGTATAACGTATAACGTATAACGTATAGCGTACAACGTATAACGTATAACGTATAACGTATAACGTATAACGTATAACGCATAACGTATAACGTATAACGTATAACGTATAACGTATAACGTATAACGTTTAACGTATAACGTATAACGTATAACGTATAACGTATAACGTATAACGTATAACGTATAACGTATAACGTATAACGTATAACGTATAACGTATAACGTATAACGTATAACGTATAACGTATAACGTATAACTTATAACGTATAACGTATAACGTATAACGTATAACGAATAACGTATAACGTATAACGTATAACGTATGACGTATCACGTATAAGGTATGACCTATAGCGCATAACGTATAGCGTATGACGCGTAACGTATAACGTATAACGTATAACGTATAACGTATAACGTATAACGTATAACGTATAACGTATAACGTATAACGTATAACGTATAACGTATAACGTATAACGTATAACGTATAACGTATAACGTATAACGTATAACGTATAACGTATAACGTATAACGTATAACGTATATCCTATAACGCATAACGTATACCGTATAACGTATAACGTCAAACGTATAACGTATAACGTATAACGTATAACATATAACGTATAACGTATAACGTATAACGTATAACGTATAACGTATAACGTATAACGTATAACGTATAAAGTATAACGTATAACGTATAACCTGTAACGTATAACGTATATCCTATAACGCATAACGTGTAGCGTATAACGCATAACGTATAACGTATAACGTATAACGTATAACGTATAACGTATAACGTATAACGTATAACGTATAACGTATAACGTATAACGTATAACGTATAACGTATAACGTATAACGTATAACGTATAACGTATAACGTATAACGTATAACGTATAACGTATAACGTATAACGTATAACGTATAACGTATAACGTATAACGTATAACGTATAACGTCAAACGTATAACGTATAACGTATAACGCATAACGTATAACGCATAACGTATAACGTATAACGTGTAACGTATAACGTATAGCGTATAACGTATAACGTATTACATATTACATATAACGTATAACGTACAACGTATAACGTATAACGTATAACGTATGACGTATAACGTATAACGTATAACGTATAACGCATAACGTATAATGCATAACGCATAACGTATAACGTGTAACGTATAACGTATAGCGTATAACGTATAACGTATTACATATTACATATAAAGTATAACGTACAACGTATAACGTATAACGTATAACGTCTAACGTATAACGTATAACGTATAACGTATAATGAATAACGTATAACGTATAACGTATAACGTATAACGTATAACGTACAACGTATAACGTATAACGTATAACGTATAACGCATAACGTATAACGCACAACGTACAACGTATAACGTATAGCGTATAACGTATAACCTGTAACGTATAACGTATACCCTATAACGCATAACGTATAGCGTATAACGCATAACGTATAACGTATAGCGTATAACGTATAACGTATTACATATTACATATAAAGTATAACGTACAACGTATAACGTATAACGTATAACGTCTAACGTATAACGTATAACGTATAACGTATAATGAATAACGTATAACGTATAACGTATAACGTATAACGTATAACGTACAACGTATAACGTATAACGTATAACGTATAACGCATAACGTATAACGCACAACGTACAACGTATAACGTATAGCGTATAACGTATAACCTGTAACGTATAACGTATACCCTATAACGCATAACGTATAGCGTATAACGCATAACGTATAACGTATAACGTATAACGTATAACGTATAACGTATAACGTATAACGTATAACGTATAACGTATAACGTATAACGTATAACGTATAACGTATAACGTATAACGTATAACGTATAACGTATAACGTATAACGTATAACGTATAACGTATAACGTTTAACGTATAACGTATAACGTATAACGTATAACGTATAACGAATAACGTATAACGTATAACGTATAACGTATAACGTATAACGTACAACGTATAACGTATAACGTATAACGTATAACGCATAACGTATAACGCACAACGTACAACGTATAACGTATAGCGTATAACGTATAACGTATAACGTATAACGTATAACGTTTAACGTATAACGTATAACGTATAACGTATAACGTATAACGTATAACGTATAACGTATAACGTATAACGTATAACGTATAACGAATAACGTATAACGTATAACGTATAACGTATAACGTATAACGTATAACGTATAACGTATAACGTATAACGTATAACGTATAACGTATAACGTATAACGTATAACGTATAACGTATAACGTATAAAGTATAACGTATAACGTATAACCTGTAACATATAACGTATATCCTATAACGCATAACGTATAGCGTATAACGCATAACGTATAACGTATAACGTATAACGTATAACGTATAACGTATAACGTATAACGTATAACGTATAACGTATAACGTATATCGTATAACGTATAACGAATACCGTAAAACGTAAAATTGTATTACATATTACGCATAACGAGTAACGTATAACGTATAACGTATAACGTATAACGTATAACATATAACGAATAACGTATAACGTATAACGTACAACGTATAACGTATAACGTATAACGTATAACGTACAACGTATAACGTATAACGTATAACGTATAACGTATAACGTATAACGCATAACGTATAACGTATAACGTATAACGTATAACGTATAACGTATAACGTATAACGTATAACGAATAACGTATAACGTATAACGTATAACGTATATCCTATAACGCATAACGTATAACGTATAACGTATAACGTATAACGTATAACGTATAACGTATAACGTATAACGTATAACGTATAACGTATAACGTATAACGTATAACGTATAACGTATAACGTATAACGTATAACGTATAACGTTTAACGTATAACGTATAACGTATAACGTATAACGTATAACGTATAACGTATAACGTACAACGTATAACGTATAACGTATAACGTATAACGTATAACGTATAACGTATAACGTATAACATATAACGTATAACGTATAACGTATAACGTATAACGTATAACGTATAACGAATAACGTATAACGTATAACGTATAACGTATGACGTATCACGTATAAGGTATGACCTATAGCGCATAACGTATAGCGTATAACGCGTAACGTATAACGTATAACGTATAACGTATAACGTATAACGTATAACGTATAACGTATAACGTATAACGTATAACGTATAACGTATAACGTATAACGTATACCGTATAACGTATAACGTATAACGTATATCCTATAACGCATAACGTATAACGTATAACGTATAACGTATATCGTATAACGTATAACGTATAACGTATAACGTATAACGTATAACGTATAACGTATAACGTATAACGAATAACGTATAACGTATAACGTATAACGTATAACGTATAACGTATAACGTATAACGTATAACGTATAACGTATAACGTATAAGTATAACGTATAACGTATAACGTATAACCGTCAAACGTATAACGTATAACGTATAACGTATAACGTATAACGTATAACGTATAACGTATAACATATACGCATAACGTATAACGTATAACGTATAACGTATAACGTATAAAGTATAACGTATAACGTATAACGTATAAAGTATAACGTATAACGTATAAAGTATAACGTATAACGTATAACGTATAACGTATAACGTATAACGTTATAACGTACAACGTATAACGTACAACGCATAACGTATAACGTATATCGTATAACGTATAACGTATAACGTATAACGTAATAACGTATATCGTATAACGTATAACGAATACCGTAAAACGTAAAATTGTATTACATATTACGCATAACGAGTAACGTATAACGTATAACGTATAACGTATAACGTATAACATATAACGAATAACGTATAACGTATAACGTACAACGTATAACGTATAACGTATAACGTATAACGTACAACGTATAACGTATAACGTATAACGTATAACGTATAACGTATAACGCATAACGTATAACGTATAACGTATAACGTATAACGTATAACGTATAACGTATAACGTATAACGAACAACGTATAACGTATAACGTATAACGTATGACGTATCACGTATAAGGTATGACCCTATAACGCATAACGTATAGCGTATAACGCGTAACGTATAACGTATAACGTATAACGTATAACGTATAACGTATAACGTATAACGTATAACGTATAACGTATAACGCATAACGTATAACGCATAACGTATAACGTATAACGTATAACGTATAACGCATAACGTATAACGTATAACGTTATAACGTATAACGTATAACGTATAACGTATAACGTATAACGTATAACGTATAACGTATAACGTATAACGTATAACGTATAACGTATAACGTATAACGTATAACGTATAACGTATAACGTATAACGTATAACGTATAACGTATAACGTATAACGTATAACGTATAACGTATAACGAATAACGTATAACGTATAACGTTTAACGTATAACGTATAACGTATAACGTATAACGTATAACGTATAACGTATAACGTACAACGTATAACGTATAACGTATAACGTATAACGTATAACGTATAACGTATAACGTATAACATATAACGTATAACGTATAACGTATAACGTATAACGTATTACGTATAACGAATAACGTATAACGTATAACGTATAACGTATGACGTATCACGTATAAGGTATGACCTATAGCGCAAAACGTATAGCGTATAACGCGTACGTATAACGTATAACGTATAACGTATAACGTATAACGTATAACGTATAACGTATAACGTATAACGTATAACGTATAACGTATAACGTATAACGTATAACGTATACGTATAACGTCAAACGTATAACGTATAACGTATAACGTATAACGTATAACGTATAACGTATAACGTATAACATATAACGCATAACGTATAACGTATAACGTATAACGTATAACGTATAACGTATAAAGTATAACGTATAACGTATAACGTATAACGTATAACGTATAACGTATAACGTATGACGTATCACGTATAAGGTAATGACCTATAACGCATAACGTATAGCGTATAACGCGTACGTATAACGTATAACGTATAACGTATAACGTATAACGTATAACGTATAACGTATAACGTATAACGTATAACGTATAACGTATAACGTATAACATATAACGCATAACGTATAACGTATAACGTATAACGTATAACGTATAACGTATAACGTAAACGTATAACGTATAACGTATAACGTATAACGTATAACGTATAACGTATATCCTATAACGCATAACGTATAACGTATAACGTATAACGTATAACGTATAACGTATAACGTATAACGTATAACGAATACCGTAAAACGTAAAATTGTATTACATATTACGCATAACGAGTAACGTTAACGTATAACGTATAACGTATAACATATAACGTATAACGTATAACGTATAACGTATAACGTATAACGTATAAAGTATAACGTATAACGTATAACGTGTAACGTATAACGTAATACCTATAACGCATAACGTATAGCGTATAACGCCATAACGGTATAACGTATAACGTATAACGTATAACGTACAACGTATAACGTATAACGTAAAATTGTATTACATATTACGCATAACGAGTAACGTATAACGTATAACGTATAACGTATAACGTATAACGTATAACGTATAACGTATAACGTATAACGTATAACGCATAACGTATAACGTATAACGTATAACGTATGACGTATCACGTATAAGGTATGACCTATAACGCATAACGTATAGCGTATAACGCGTAACGTATAACGTATAACGTATAACGTATAACGTATAACGCATAACGTATAACGGATAACGTATAACGTATAACGTATAACGTATAACGTATAACGTATAACGTATAACGTATAACGTATAACGTATAACGTATAACGTATAACGTATAACGTATAACGTATAACGTATAACGTATAACGTATAACGTATAACGTATAACGTATAACGTATAACGTATAACGTATAACGGATAACGTATAACGTATATAACGTATAACGTATAACGTATAACGTATAACGTATAACGTATAACGTATAACGTATACGTATAACGTATAACGTATAACGTATAACGTATAACGTATAACGTATAACGTATAACGTATAACGTATAACGTATAACGTATAACGTATACGTATAACGTATAACGTATAACGTATAACGTATATCGTATAACCTGTAACGTATAACGTATATCCTATGACGCATAACGTATAGCGTATAACGTATAACGCATAACGTATAACGTATAACGTATAACGTATAACGTATAACGTATAACGTATAACGTATATCGTATAACGTATAACGAATACCGTAAAACGTAAAATTGTATTACATATTACGCATAACGAGTAACGTATAACGTATAACGTATAACGTATAACGTATAACGTATAACGTGTAACTATAACGAATAACGTATAACGTATAACGTACAACGTATAACGTATAACGTATAACGTATAAACGTACAACGTATAACGTATAACGTATAACGTATAACGTATAACGTATAACGCATAACGTATAACGTATAACGTATAACGTATAACGTATAACGTATAACGTATAACGAATAACGTATAACGTATAACGTAATAACGTATGACGTATCACGTATAAGGTATGACCTATAACGCATAACGTATAGCGTATAACGCGAACGTATAACGTATAACGTATAACGTATAACGTATAACGTATAACGTATAACGTATAACGTATAACGTATAACGTATAACGTATAACGTATAACGTATAACGTATAACGTATAACGTATAACGTATAACGTATAACGTATAACGTATAACGTATAACGTATAACGTATAACGTATAACGTATAACGTATAACGTATAACGTATAACGTATAACGTATAACGTATAACGTATAACGTATAACGTATAACGTATAACGTATAACGTATATCCTATAACGCATAACGTATAACGTATAACGTATAACGTATAACGTATAACGTATAACGTATAACGTATATCGTATAACCTGTAACGTATAACGTATATCCTATGACGCATAACGTATAGCGTATAACGTATAACGCATAACGTATAACGCATAACGTATAACGTATAACGTATAACGTATAACGTATAACGTATAACGTATAACGTATAACGTATAACGTATAACGTATAACGTATAACGTATAACGTATAACGTATAACGTATAACGTATAACGTATAACGTATAACGTATAGCGTATAACGTATAACGTATAACGTATAACGTATAACGTATAACGTATAACGTATAACGTATAACGTATAACGTATAACGTATAACGTATAACGTATAACGTATAACGTATAACGTATAACGTATAACGTATAACGTATAACGTATAACGTATAACGTATATCGTATAACGTGTAACGTATAACGTATATCCTATGACGCATAACGTATAGCGTATAACGTATAACGCGTAACGTATAACGTATAACGTATAACGTATAACGTATAACGTATAACGTATAACGTATATCGTATAACGTATAACGAATACCGTAAAACGTAAAATTGTATTACATATTACGCATAACGAGTAACGTATAACGTATAACGTATAACGTATAACGTATAACGTATAACGTGTAACATATAACGAATAACGTATAACGTATAACGTACAACGTATAACGTATAACGTATAACGTATAACGTACAACGTATAACGTATAACGTATAACGTATAACGTATAACGTATAACGCATAACGTATAACGTATAACGTATAACGTATAACGTATAACGTATAACGTATAACGAATAACGTATAACGTATAACGTATAACGTATGACGTATCACGTATAAGGTATGACCTATAACGCATAACGTATAGCGTATAACGCGTAACGTATAACGTATAACGTATAACGTATAACGTATAACGTATAACGTATAACGTATAACGTATAACGTATAACGTATAACGTATAACGTATAACGTATAACGTATAACGTATAACGTATAACGTATAACGTATAACGTATAACGTATAACGTATAACGTATAACGTATAACGTATAACGTATAACGTATAACGTGTAACATATAACGCATAACGTATAACGTATAACGTATAACGTATAACGTATAACGTATAACGTATAACGTATAACGTATAACGTATAACGTATAACGTATAACGTATAACGTATAACGTATAACGTATAACGTATAACGTATAACGTATAACGTATAGCGTATAACGTATAACGTATAACGTATAACGTATAACGTATAACGTATAACGTATAACGTATAACGTGTAACGTATAACGTATATCCTATAACGCATAACGTATAGCGTATAACGCATAACGTATAACGTATAACGTATAACGTATAACGTATAACGTAAAATTGTATTTCATATTACGCATAACGAGTAACGTATAACGTATAACGTATAACGTATAACGTATAACGTATAACGTATAACGTATAACGTATAACGTATAACGCATAACGTATAACGTATAACGTATGACGTATAACGTATAACGTATAACGTATAACGTATAACGTATAACATATAACGTGTAACGTATAACGAATAACGTATAACGTATAACGTATAACGTATAACGTATAACGTATAACGTATAACGTACAACGTATAACGTATAACGTATAACGTATAACGTATAACGTATAACGTATATCCTATAACGCATAACGTATAACGTATAACGTATAACGTATAACGTATAACGTATAACGTATAACGTATGACGTATCACGTATAAGGTATGACCTATAACGCATAACGTATAGCGTATAACGCATAACGTATAACGTATAACGTATAACGTATAACGTATAACGTAAAATTGTATTTCATATTACGCATAACGAGTAACGTATAACGTATAACGTATAACGTATAACGTATAACGTATAACGTATAACGTATAACGTATAACGTATAACGCATAACGTATAACGTATAACGTATGACGTATAACGTATAACGTATAACGTATAACGTATAACGAATAACGTATAACGTATAACGTATAACGTATGACGTATCACGTATAAGGTATGTCCTATAACGCATAACGTATAGCGTATAACGCGTAACGTATAACGTATAACGTATAACGTATAACGTATAACGTATAACGCATAACGGATAACGTATAACGTATAACGTATAACGTATAACGTATAACGTATAACGTATAACGTATAACGTATAACGTATAACGTATAACGTATAACGTATAACGTATAACGTATAACGTATAACGTATAACGTATAACGTATAACGTATAACGTATAACGTATAACGTATAACGTATAACGTATAACGTATAACGTATAACGTATAACGTATAACGTATAACGTATAACGTATAACGTATAACGTATAACGTATAACGTATAACGTATAACGTATAACGTATAACGTATATCGTATAACCTGTAACGTATAACGTATATCCTATGACGCATAACGTATAGCGTATAACGTATAACGCATAACGTATAACGTATAACGTATAACGTATAACGTATAACGTATATCGTATAACGTATAACGAATACCGCAAAACGTAAAATTGTATTACATATTACGTATAACGAGTAACTTATAACGTATAACGTATAGCGTATAACGTATAACATGTAACGAATAACGTATAACGTATAACGTACAACGTATAACGTATAACGTATAACGTATAACGCATAACGTATAACGTATAACGTATAACGTATAACGTATGACGTATAACGTATAACGTATAACGTATAACGTATAACGTATAACGTATAACGCATAACGTATAACGTATAACGTATAACGTATATCGTATAACGTATAACGTATAACGTATAACGTACAACGTATAACGTTTAACGTATAACGTATAACGAATAACGTATAACGTATAACGTATAACGTATAACGTATAACGTATAACGTATAACGTATAACGTATAACGTATAACGTATAACGTATATCGTATAACGTATAACGTATAACGTATATCCTATGACGCATAACGTATAGCGTATAACGTATAACGCGTAACGTATAACGTATAACGTATAACGTATAACGTATAACGTATAACGTATAACGTATATCGTATAACGTATAACGAATACCGTAAAACGTAAAATTGTATTACATATTACGCATAACGAGTAACGTATAACGTATAACGTATAACGTATAACGTATAACGTATAACGTGTAACATATAACGAATAACGTATAACGTATAACGTACAACGTATAACGTATAACGTATAACGTATAACGTACAACGTATAACGTATAACGTATAACGTATAACGTATAACGTATAACGCATAACGTATAACGTATAACGTATAACGTATAACGTATAACGTATAACGTATAACGAATAACGTATAACGTATAACGTATAACGTATGACGTATCACGTATAAGGTATGACCTATAACGCATAACGTATAGCGTATAACGCGTAACGTATAACGTATAACGTATAACGTATAACGTATAACGTATAACGTATAACGTATAACGTATAACGTATAACGTATAACGTATAACGTATAACGTATAACGTATAACGTATAACGTATAACGTATAACGTATAACGTATAACGTATAACGTATAACGTATAACGTATAACGTGTAACATATAACGAATAACGTATAACGTATAACGTACAACGTATAACGTATAACGTATAACGTATAACGTACAACGTATAACGTATAACGTATAACGTATAACGAATACCGTAAAACGTAAAATTGTATTACATATTACGCATAACGAGTAACGTATAACGTATAACGTATAACGTATAACATATAACGTATAACGTATAACGTATAACGTATAACGTATAACGTATAAAGTATAACGTATAACGTATAACGTGTAACGTATAACGTATATCCTATAACGCATAACGTATAGCGTATAACGCATAACGTATAACGTATAACGTATAACGTATAACGTATAACGTAAAATTGTATTTCATATTACGCATAACGAGTAACGTATAACGTATAACGTATAACGTATAACGTATAACGTATAACGTATAACGTATAACGTATAACGTATAACGTATAACGTATAACGCATAACGTATAACGTATAACGTATGACGTATAACGTATAACGTATAACGTATAACGTATAACGTATAACATATAACGTGTAACGTATAACGAATAACGTATAACGTATAACGTATAACGTATAACGTATAACGTATAACGTATAACGTACAACGTATAACGTATAACGTATAACGTATAACGTATAACGTATAACGTATATCCTATAACGCATAACGTATAACGTATAACGTATAACGTATAACGTATAACGAATAACGTATAACGTATAACGTATAACGTATGACGTATCACGTATAAGGTATGTCCTATAACGCATAACGTATAGCGTATAACGCGTAACGTATAACGTATAACGTATAACGTATAACGTATAACGCATAACGTATAACGTATAACGTATAACGTATAACGTATAACGTATAACGTATAACGTATAACGTATAACGTATAACGTATAACGTATAACGTATAACGTATAACGTATAACGTATAACGTATAACGTATAACGTATAACGTATAACGTATAACGTATAACGTATAACGTATAACGTATAACGTATAACGTATAACGTATGACGTATCACGTATAAGGTATGTCCTATAACGCATAACGTATAGCGTATAACGCGTAACGTATAACGTATAACGTATAACGTATAACGTATAACGCATAACGGATAACGTATAACGTATAACGTATAACGTATAACGTATAACGTATAACGTATAACGTATAACGTATAACGTATAACGTATAACGTATAACGTATAACGTATAACGTATAACGTATAACGTATAACGTATAACGTATAACGTATAACGTATAACGTATAACGTATAACGTATAACGTATAACGTATAACGTATAACGTATAACGTATAACGTATAACGTATAACGTATAACGTATAACGTATAACGTATAACGTATAACGTATAACGTATAACGTATAACGTATAACGTATAACGTATAACGTATAACGTATATCGTATAACCTGTAACGTATAACGTATATCCTATGACGCATAACGTATAGCGTATAACGTATAACGCATAACGTATAACGTATAACGTATAACGTATAACGTATAACGTATATCGTATAACGTATAACGAATACCGCAAAACGTAAAATTGTATTACATATTACGTATAACGAGTAACTTATAACGTATAACGTATAGCGTATAACGTATAACATGTAACGAATAACGTATAACGTATAACGTACAACGTATAACGTATAACGTATAACGTATAACGCATAACGTATAACGTATAACGTATAACGTATAACGTATGACGTATAACGTATAACGTATAACGTATAACGTATAACGTATAACGTATAACGCATAACGTATAACGTATAACGTATAACGTATATCGTATAACGTATAACGTATAACGTATAACGTACAACGTATAACGTATAACGTATAACGTATAACGAATAACGTATAACGTATAACGTATAACGTATAACGTATAACGTATAACGTATAACGTATAACGTATAACGTATAACGTATAACGTATAACGTATATCGTATAACGTATAACGTATAACGTATAACGTATATCCTATGACGCATAACGTATAGCGTATAACGTATAACGCGTAACGTATAACGTATAACGTATAACGTATAACGTATAACGTATAACGTATAACGTATATCGTATAACGTATAACGAATACCGTAAAACGTAAAATTGTATTACATATTACGCATAACGAGTAACGTATAACGTATAACGTATAACGTATAACGTATAACGTATAACGTGTAACATATAACGAATAACGTATAACGTATAACGTACAACGTATAACGTATAACGTATAACGTATAACGTACAACGTATAACGTATAACGTATAACGTATAACGTATAACGTATAACGCATAACGTATAACGTATAACGTATAACGTATAACGTATAACGTATAACGTATAACGAATAACGTATAACGTATAACGTATAACGTATGACGTATCACGTATAAGGTATGACCTATAACGCATAACGTATAGCGTATAACGCGTAACGTATAACGTATAACGTATAACGTATAACGTATAACGTATAACGTATAACGTATAACGTATAACGTATAACGTATAACGTATAACGTATAACGTATAACGTATAACGTATAACGTATAACGTATAACGTATAACGTATAACGTATAACGTATAACGTATAACGTATAACGTATAACGTATAACGTGTAACATATAACGAATAACGTATAACGTATAACGTACAACGTATAACGTATAACGTATAACGTATAACGTACAACGTATAACGTATAACGTATAACGTATAACGAATACCGTAAAACGTAAAATTGTATTACATATTACGCATAACGAGTAACGTATAACGTATAACGTATAACGTATAACATATAACGTATAACGTATAACGTATAACGTATAACGTATAACGTATAAAGTATAACGTATAACGTATAACGTGTAACGTATAACGTATATCCTATAACGCATAACGTATAGCGTATAACGCATAACGTATAACGTATAACGTATAACGTATAACGTATAACGTAAAATTGTATTTCATATTACGCATAACGAGTAACGTATAACGTATAACGTATAACGTATAACGTATAACGTATAACGTATAACGTATAACGTATAACGTATAACGTATAACGTATAACGCATAACGTATAACGTATAACGTATGACGTATAACGTATAACGTATAACGTATAACGTATAACGTATAACATATAACGTGTAACGTATAACGAATAACGTATAACGTATAACGTATAACGTATAACGTATAACGTATAACGTATAACGTACAACGTATAACGTATAACGTATAACGTATAACGTATAACGTATAACGTATATCCTATAACGCATAACGTATAACGTATAACGTATAACGTATAACGTATAACGAATAACGTATAACGTATAACGTATAACGTATGACGTATCACGTATAAGGTATGTCCTATAACGCATAACGTATAGCGTATAACGCGTAACGTATAACGTATAACGTATAACGTATAACGTATAACGCATAACGTATAACGTATAACGTATAACGTATAACGTATAACGTATAACGTATAACGTATAACGTATAACGTATAACGTATAACGTATAACGTATAACGTATAACGTATAACGTATAACGTATAACGTATAACGTATAACGTATAACGTATAACGTATAACGTATAACGTATAACGTATAACGTATAACGTATAACGTATAACGTATAACGTATAACGTATAACGTATAACGTATAACGTATAACGTATAACGTATAACGTATAACGTATAACGTATAACGTATAACGTATAACGTATAACGTATAACGTATAACGTATAACGTATAACGTATAACGTATAACGTATAACGTATAACGTATATCGTATAACCTGTAACGCATAACGTATAACGTATAACGTATAACGTATAACGTATAACGTATAACGTATAACGTATAACGTATAACGTATAACGTATAACGTATAACGTATAACGTATAACGTATATCGTATAACCTGTAACGCATAACGTATAACGTATAACGTATAACGTATAACGTATAACGTATAACGTATAACGTATAACGTATAACGTATAACGTATAACGTATAACGTATAACGTATAACGTATAACGCATAACGTATAACGTATAACGTATAACGTATAACGTATAACGTATAACGTATAACGTATAACGTATAACGTATAACGTATAACGTATAACGTATAACGTATAACGTATAACGTATAAAGTATAACGTATAACGTATAACGTGTAACGTATAACGTATATCCTATAACGCATAACGTATAGCGTATAACGCATAACGTATAACGTATAACGTATAACGTATAACGTATAACGTAAAATTGTATTTCATATTACGCATAACGAGTAACGTATAACGTATAACGTATAACGTATAACGTATAACGTATAACGTATAACGTATAACGTATAACGTATAACGCATAACGTATAACGTATAACGTATGACGTATAACGTATAACGTATAACGTATAACGTATAACGTATAACATATAACGTGTAACGTATAACGAATAACGTATAACGTATAACGTATAACGTATAACGTATAACGTATAACGTATAACGTACAACGTATAACGTATAACGTATAACGTATAACGTATAACGTATAACGTATAACGTATATCCTATAACGCATAACGTATAACGTATAACGTATAACGTATAACGTATAACGAATAACGTATAACGTATAACGTATAACGTATGACGTATCACGTATAAGGTATGTCCTATAACGCATAACGTATAGCGTATAACGCGTAACGTATAACGTATAACGTATAACGTATAACGTATAACGCATAACGTATAACGTATAACGTATAACGTATAACGTATAACGTATAACGTATAACGTATAACGTATAACGTATAACGTATAACGTATAACGTATAACGTATAACGTATAACGTATAACGTATAACGTATAACGTATAACGTATAACGTATAACGTATAACGTATAACGTATAACGTATAACGTATAACGTATAACGTATAACGTATAACGTATAACGTATAACGTATAACGTATAACGTATAACGTATAACGTATAACGTATAACGTATATCGTATAACCTGTAACGTATAACGTATATCCTATGACGCATAACGTATAGCGTATAACGTATAACGCATAACGTATAACGTATAACGTATAACGTATAACGTATAACGTATATCGTATAACGTATAACGAATACCGCAAAACGTAAAATTGTATTACATATTACGTATAACGAGTAACTTATAACGTATAACGTATAGCGTATAACGTATAACATGTAACGAATAACGTATAACGTATAACGTACAACGTATAACGTATAACGTATAACGTATAACGCATAACGTATAACGTATAACGTATAACGTATAACGTATGACGTATAACGTATAACGTATAACGTATAACGTATAACGTATAACGTATAACGCATAACGTATAACGTATAACGTATAACGTATATCGTATAACGTATAACGTATAACGTATAACGTACAACGTATAACGTATAACGTATAACGTATAACGAATAACGTATAACGTATAACGTATAACGTATAACGTATAACGTATAACGTATAACGTATAACGTATAACGTATAACGTATAACGTATATCGTATAACGTGTAACGTATAACGTATATCCTATGACGCATAACGTATAGCGTATAACGTATAACGCGTAACGTATAACGTATAACGTATAACGTATAACGTATAACGTATAACGTATAACGTATATCGTATAACGTATAACGAATACCGTAAAACGTAAAATTGTATTACATATTACGCATAACGAGTAACGTATAACGTATAACGTATAACGTATAACGTATAACTTATAACGTATAACGTATAACGTATAACGTCTAACGTATAACGTCAAACGTATAACGTATAACGTATAACGTATAACGTATAACGTATAACGTATAACGTATAACGTATAACGCATAACGTATAACGTATAACGTATAACGTATAACGTATAACGTATAACGTATAACGTATAACGTATAACGTATAACGTATAACGTATAACGTATAACGTATAACGTATAACGTATAACGTATAACGTATAACGTATAACGTATAACGTATAACGTATATCGTATAACCTGTAACGCATAACGTATAACGTATAACGTATAACGTATAACGTATAACGTATAACGTATAACGTATAACGTATAACGTATAACGTATAACGTATAACGTATAACGTATAACGTATAACGTATAACGTATAACGTATAACGTATAACGTATAACGTATAACGTATAACGTATAACGTATATCGTATAACCTGTAACGTATAACGTATATCCTATAACGCATAACGTATAGCGTATAACGCATAACGTATAACGTATAACGCATAACGTATAACGCATAACGTATAACGTATAACGTGTAACGTATAACGTATAGCGTATAACGTATAACGTATTACATATTACATATAACGTATAACGTATAACGTATAACGTATAACGTATAACGCATAACGTATAACGCATAACGTACAACGTATAACGTATATCCTATAACGCATAACGTATAGCGTATAACGCATAACGTATAACGTATAACGTATAACGTATAACGTATAACGTATAACGTATAACGTCAAACGTATAACGTATAACGTATAACGTATAACGTATAACGTATAACGTATAACGTATAACGTATAACGAATAACGTATAACGTATAACGTATGACGTATAACGTACAACGTATAACGTATAACGTATAACGTATAACGTATAACGTATAACGTATAACGTATATCGTATAACCTGTAACGTATAACGTATATCCTATAACGCATAACGTATAGCGTATAACGCATAACGTATAACGTATAACGTATAACGTATAACGTATAACGTATAACGTATAACGTGTAACGTATAACGTACAGCGTATAACGTATAACGTATTACATATTACATATAACGTATAACGTATAACGTATAACGTATAACGTATAACGCATAACGTATAACGCATAATGTACAACGTATAACGTATAGCGTATAACGTATAACGTATAACGTATAACGTATAACGTATAACGTATAACGTATAACGTATAACGTATAACGTATAACGTACAACGTATAACGTATAACGTCAAACGTATAACGTATAACGTATAACGTATAACGTATAACGTATAACGTATAACGTATAACGTATAACGTATAACGCATAACGTCAAACGTATAACGTATAACGTATAACGTATAACGTATAACGTATAACGTATATCGTATAACGTATAACGTATAACGTATAACGTATAACGTATAACGTACAACGTATAACGTATAACGTATAACGTATAACGTATAACGTATAACTTATAACGTAAAACGTATTACATATTACGTATAACGAGTAACGTATAAGGTATAACGTATAACGTATAACGTATAACGTATAACGTATAACGTATAACGTATAACGTATAACGTATAACGTGTAACGTATAACGTATATCCTATAACGCATAACGTATAGCGTATAACGCATAACGTATAACGTATAACATATAACGTGTAACGTATAACGAATAACGTATAACGTATAACGTATAACGTATAACGTATAACGTATAACGTATAACGTATAACGTATAACGTATAACGTATAACGTATAACGTATAACGTATAACGTATATCCTATAACGCATAACGTATAACGTATAACGTATAACGTATAACGTATAACGAATAACGTATAACGTATAACGTATAACGTATGACGTATCACGTATAAGGTATGACCTATAACGCATAACGTATAGCGTATAACGCGTAACGTATAACGTATAACGTATAACGTATAACGTATAACGCATAACGTATAACGTATAACGTATAACGTATAACGTATAACGTATAACGTATAACGTATAACGTATAACGTATAACGTATAACGTATAACGTATAACGTATAACGTATAACGTATAACGTATAACGTATAACGTATAACGTATAACGTATAACGTATAACGTATAACGTATAACGTCAAACGTATAACGTATAACGTATAACGTATAACGTATAACGTATAACGTATAACGTATAACGTATAACGAATAACGTATAACGTATAACGTATGACGTATAACGTACAACGTATAACGTATAACGTATAACGTATAACGTATAACGTATAACGTATAACGTATATCGTATAACCTGTAACGTATAACGTATATCCTATAACGCATAACGTATAGCGTATAACGCATAACGTATAACGTATAACGTATAACGTATAACGTATAACGTATAACGTATAACGTGTAACGTATAACGTACAGCGTATAACGTATAACGTATTACATATTACATATAACGTATAACGTATAACGTATAACGTATAACGTATAACGCATAACGTATAACGCATAATGTACAACGTATAACGTATAGCGTATAACGTATAACGTATAACGTATAACGTATAACGTATAACGTATAACGTATAACGTATAACGTATAACGTACAACGTATAACGTATAACGTCAAACGTATAACGTATAACGTATAACGTATAACGTATAACGTATAACGTATAACGTATAACGTATAACGTATAACGCATAACGTCAAACGTATAACGTATAACGTATAACGTATAACGTATAACGTATAACGTATATCGTATAACGTATAACGTATAACGTATAACGTATAACGTATAACGTACAACGTATAACGTATAACGTATAACGTATAACGTATAACGTATAACTTATAACGTAAAACGTATTACATATTACGTATAACGAGTAACGTATAAGGTATAACGTATAACGTATAACGTATAACGTATAACGTATAACGTATAACGTATAACGTATAACGTATAACGTGTAACGTATAACGTATATCCTATAACGCATAACGTATAGCGTATAACGCATAACGTATAACGTATAACATATAACGTGTAACGTATAACGAATAACGTATAACGTATAACGTATAACGTATAACGTATAACGTATAACGTATAACGTATAACGTATAACGTATAACGTATAACGTATAACGTATAACGTATAACGTATAACGTATATCCTATAACGCATAACGTATAACGTATAACGTATAACGTATAACGTATAACGAATAACGTATAACGTATAACGTAAAACGTATGACGTATCACGTATAAGGTATGACCCATAACGCATAACGTATAGCGTATAACGCGTAACGTATAACGTATAACGTATAACGTATAACGTATAACGCATAACGTATAACGTATAACGTATAACGTATAACGTATAACGTATAACGTATAACGTATAACGTATAACGTATAACGTATAACGTATAACGTATAACGTATAACGTATAACGTATAACGTATAACGTATAACGTATAACGTATAACGTATAACGTATAACGTATAACGTATAACGTATAACGTATAACGTATAACGTATAACGTATAACGTATAACGTATAACGTATAACGTATAACGTATAACGTATAACGTATAACGTATAACGTATAACGTATAACGTATAACGTATAACGTATAACGTATATCGTATAACCTGTAACGTATAACGTATATCCTATGACGCATAACGTATAGCGTATAACGTATAACGCATAACGTATAACGTATAACGTATAACGTATAACGTATATCGTATAACGTATAACGAATACCGCAAAACGTAAAATTGTATTACATATTACGTATAACGAGTAACGTATAACGTATAACGTATAGCGTATAACGTATAACATATAACGAATAACGTATAACGTATAACGTACAACGTATAACGTATAACGTATAACGTATAACGCATAACGTATAACGTATAACGTATAACGTATAACGTATGACGTATAACGTATAACGTATAACGTATAACGTATAACGTATAACGTATAACGTATAACGTATAACGTATAACGTATAACGTATAACGTATATCGTATAACGTATAACGTATAACGTATAACGTACAACGTATAACGTATAACGTATAACGTATAACGAATAACGTATAACGTATAACGTATAACGTATAACGTATAACGTATAACGTATAACGTATAACGTATAACCTATAACGTATAACGCATAACGTATAACGTATAACGTATAACGTATAACGTATAACGTATAACGTATAACGTATATCGTATAACGTATAACGTATAACGTATAACGTACAACGTATAACGTATAACGTATAACGTATAACGAATAACGTATAACGTATAACGTATAACGTATAACGTATAACGTATAACGTATAACGTATAACGTATAACGTATAACGTATAACGTATAACGTATAACGTCAAACGTATAACGTATAACGTATAACGTATAACGTATAACGTATAACGTATAACGTATAACGTATAACGCATAACGTATAACGTATAACGTATAACGTATAACGTATAACGTATAACGTATAACGTATAACGTATAACGTATAACGTATAACGTATAACGTATAACGTATAACGTATAACGTATAACGTATAACGTATAACGTATATCGTATAACCTGTAACGTATAACGTATATCCTATAACGCATAACGTATAGCGTATAACGCATAACGTATAACGTATAACGTATAACGTATAACGTATAACGTATAACGTATAACGTCAAACGTATAACGTATAACGTATAACGTATAACGTATAACGTATAACGTATAACGTATAACGTATAACGAATAACTTATAACGTATAACGTATGACGTATAACGTACAACGTATAACGTATAACGTATAACGCATAACGTATAACGCATAACGTATAACGTATAACGTGTAACGTATAACGTATAGCGTATAACGTATAACGTATTACATATTACATATAACGTATAACGTATAACGTATAACGTATAACGTATAACGCATAACGTATAACGCATAACGTACAACGTATAACGTATATCCTATAACGCATAACGTATAGCGTATAACGCATAACGTATAACGTATAACGTGTAACGTATAACGTATAGCGTATAACGTATAACGTATTACATATTACATATAACGTATAACGTATAACGTATAACGTATAACGTATAACGCATAACGTATAACGCATAACGTACAACGTATAACGTATATCCTATAACGCATAACGTATAGCGTATAACGCATAACGTATAACGTATAACGTATAACGTATAACGTATAACGTATAACGTATAACGTATAACGTATAACGTATAACGTATAACGTATAACGTATAACGTATAACGTATAACGTATAACGTATAACGTATAACGTATAACGTATAACGTATAACGTATAACGTATAACGTATAACGTATAACGTATAACGTATAACGTATAACGTATAACGTATAACGTATAACGTATAACGTATAACGTATAACGTATAACGTATAACGTATAACGTATATCCTATAACGCATAACGTATAACGTATAACGTATAACGTATAACGTATAACGTATAACGTATAACGTATAACGTATAACGAATACCGTAAAACGTAAAATTGTATTACATATTACGCATAACGAGTAACGTATAACGTATAACGTATAACGTATAACATATAACGTATAACGTATAACGTATAACGTATAACGTATAACGTGTAAAGTATAACGTATAACGTATAACGTGTAACGTATAACGTATATCCTATAACGCATAACGTATAGCGTATAACGCATAACGTATAACGTATAACGTATAACGTATAACGTATAACGTAAAATTGTATTTCATATTACGCATAACGAGTAACGTATAACGTATAACGTATAACGTATAACGTATAACGTATAACGTATAACGTATAACGTATAACGCATAACGTATAACGTATAACGTATGACGTATAACGTATAACGTATAACGTATAACGTATAACGTATAACATATAACGTGTAACGTATAACGAATAACGTATAACGTATAACGTATAACGTATAACGTATAACGTATAACGTATAACGTATAACGTATAACGTATAACGTATAACGTATAACGTATAACGTATAACGTATAACGTATATCCTATAACGCATAACGTATAACGTATAACGTATAACGTATAACGTATAACGAATAACGTATAACGTATAACGTATAACGTATGACGTATCACGTATAAGGTATGACCTATAACGCATAACGTATAGCGTATAACGCGTAACGTATAACGTATAACGTATAACGTATAACGTATAACGTATAACGCATAACGTATAACGTATAACGTATAACGTATAACGTATAACGTATAACGTATAACGTATAACGTATAACGTATAACGTATAACGTATAACGTATAACGTATAACGTATAACGTATAACGTATAACGTATAACGTATAACGTATAACGTATAACGTATAACGTATAACGTATAACGTATAACGTATAACGTATAACGTATGACGTATAACGTATAACGTATAACGTATAACGTATAACGTATAACGTATAACGTATAACGTATAACGTATAACGTATATCGTATAACCTGTAACGTATAACGTATATCCTATGACGCATAACGTATAGCGTATAACGTATAACGCATAACGTATAACGTATAACGTATAACGTATAACGTATATCGTATAACGTATAACGAATACCGCAAAACGTAAAATTGTATTACATATTACGTATAACGAGTAACGTATAACGTATAACGTATAGCGTATAACGTATAACATATAACGAATAACGTATAACGTATAACGTACAACGTATAACGTATAACGTATAACGTATAACGCATAACGTATAACGTATAACGTATAACGTATAACGTATGACGTATAACGTATAACGTATAACGTATAACGTATAACGTATAACGTATAACGTATAACGTATAACGTATAACGTATAACGTATATCGTATAACGTATAACGTATAACGTATAACGTACAACGTATAACGTACAACGTATAACGTATAACGAATAACGTATAACGTATAACGTATAACGTATAACGTATAACGTATAACGTATAACGTATAACGTATAACGTATAACGTATAACGTACAACGTATAACGTACAACGTATAACGTATAACGTCAAACGTATAACGTATAACGTATAACGTATAACGTATAACGTATAACGTATAACGTATAACGTATAACGCATAACGTATAACGTATAACGTATAACGTATAACGTATAACGTATAACGTATAACGTATATCGTATAACGTATAACGTATAACGTATAACGTACAACGTATAACGTATAACGTATAACGTATAACGAATAACGTATAACGTATAACGTATAACGTATAACGTATAACGTATAACGTATAACGTATAACGTATAACGTATAACGTATAACGTATAACGTATAACGTATAACGTCAAACGTATAACGTATAACGTATAACGTATAACGTATAACGTATAACGTATAACGTATAACGTATAACGCATAACGTATAACGTATAACGTATAACGTATAACGTATAACGTATAACGTATAACGTATAACGTATAACGTATAACGTATAAAGTATAACGTATAACGTATAACGTATAACGTATAACGTATAACGTATAACGTATATCGTATAACCTGTAACGTATAACGTATATCCTATAACGCATAACGTATAGCGTATAACGCATAACGTATAACGTATAACGTATAACGTATAACGTATAACGTATAACGTATAACGTATAACGTATAACGTCAAACGTATAACGTATAACGTATAACGTATAACGTATAACGTATAACGTATAACGTATAACGTATAACGAATAACGTATAACGTATAACGTATGACGTATAACGTACAACGTATAACGTATAACGTATAACGCATAACGTATAACGCATAACGTATAACGTATAACGTGTAACGTATAACGTATAGCGTATAACGTATAACGTATTACATATTACATATAACGTATAACGTATAACGTATAACGTATAACGTATAACGCATAACGTATAACGCATAACGTACAACGTATAACGTATATCCTATAACGCATAACGTATAGCGTATAACGCATAACGTATAACGTATAACGTATAACGTATAACGTATAACGTATAACGTATAACGTCAAACGTATAACGTATAACGTATAACGTATAACGTATAACGTATAACGTATAACGTATAACGTATAACGAATAACGTATAACGTATAACGTATGACGTATAACGTACAACGTATAACGTATAACGTATAACGTATAACGTATAACGTATAACGTATAACGTATATCGTATAACCTGTAACGTATAACGTATATCCTATAACGCATAACGTATAGCGTATAACGCATAACGTATAACGTATAACGTATAACGTATAACGTATAACGTATAACGTATAACGTGTAACGTATAACGTACAGCGTATAACGTATAACGTATTACATATTACATATAACGTATAACGTATAACGTATAACGTATAACGTATAACGCATAACGTATAACGCATAACGTACAACGTATAACGTATAGCGTATAACGTATAACGTATAACGTATAACGTATAACGTATAACGTATAACGTATAACGTATAACGTATAACGTACAACGTATAACGTATAACGTCAAACGTATAACGTATAACGTATAACGTATAACGTATAACGTATAACGTATAACGTATAACGTATAACGTATAACGCATAACGTCAAACGTATAACGTATAACGTATAACGTATAACGTATAACGTATAACGTATATCGTATAACGTATAACGTATAACGTATAACGTATAACGTATAACGTACAACGTATAACGTATAACGTATAACGTATAACGTATAACGTATAACTTATAACGTAAAACGTATTACATATTACGTATAACGAGTAACGTATAAGGTATAACGTATAACGTATAACGTATAACGTATAACGTATAACGTATAACGTATAACGTATAACGTATAACGTATAACGTATAACGTATAACGTATAACGCATAACGTCAAACGTATAACGTATAACGTATAACGTATAACGTATAACGTATAACGTATAACGTATATCGTATAACGTATAACGTATAACGTATAACGTATAACGTATAACGTACAACGTATAACGTATAACGTATAACGTATAACGTATAACGTATAACTTATAACGTAAAACGTATTACATATTACGTATAACGAGTAACGTATAAGGTATAACTTATAACGTATAACGTATAACGTATAACGTATAACGTATAACGTATAACGCATAACGTATAACGTATAACGTATAACGTATAACGTATAACGTATAACGTATAACGTATAACGTATAACGTAAAACGTATAACGTATAACGTATAACGTATAACGTATAACGTATAACGTATAACGTATAACGTATAACGTATAACTTATAACGTATAACGTATAACGTGTAACGTATAACGTGTAACGTATAACGTATAACGTATAACGTATAACGTATAACGTATAACGTATAACGTATAACGTATAACGTATAACGTATAACGTATAACGTATAACGTATAACGTATAACGTATAACGTATAACGTATAACGTATAACGTATAACGTATAACGTATAACGTATAACGTATAACGTATAACGTATAACGTATAACGTAAAACGTATAACGTATGACGTATCACGTATAAGGTATGACCTATAACGCATTACGTATAGCGTATAACGCATAATGTATAACGTATAACGTATAACGTATAACGTATAACGTATAACTTATAACGTATAATGTATAACGTATAACGTATAACGTATAACGTAAAACGTATAACGTATAACGTATAACGTATGACGTATCACGTATAAGGTATGACCTATAACGCATTACGTATAGCGTATAACGCATAATGTATAACGTATAACGTATAACGTATAACGTATAACTTATAACGTATAACGTATAACGTATAACGTATAACGTATAACGTATAACGCATTACGTATAGCGTATAACGCATAATGTATAACGTATAACTTATAACGTATAACGTAAAACGTATAATGTATAACGTATAACGTATAACTTATAACGTAAAACGTATTACATATTACGTATAACGAGTAACGTATAACGTATAACGTATAACGTATAACGTGTAACGTATAACGTATAACGTATAACGTATAACGTATAACGTATAACGTATAACG